>NC_089848.1:21916648-22216648 GCF_035609145.1 Eleutherodactylus coqui | reverse complement strand
AGTTCACACCCCTTGTCCATGGACCTATCTAAGTTGTGACTGTCACACATTATACACATCTTCATACTGTACATAAGAAACATTTGAATAAGTTACAGAATGGAGAAGATCAAAGAGTTTTCTTAAATAGTAGTTTCTCGAGAAGATCTTAGAGAATACATTATAGAATATAATAACCATGAATTGATGTTTCTGGGAAGGAGAGAATTTTGTAGTGTACGATGTGAATCATGATTTCTCAAGGGGAAATTTATAGAATGGGTGATTGAGATTTCTCAGATTTGAACAACTCATCTCCAGCAATACCTGAGGTTGTAAATGTATTGCAGATGCAACCTTGCCATACAGCTGCAGTACTGTAGTGGCTGTCTTTACAGTGTTTAATAAAATGTATACATTATTAATGCTAGAACAAACTTTTTGATGCATTAATATTTAAGCATTATGTTAAATCATTTGAACTATTGCATTATTCTTTTCTCTGTTATGTGTGTGCATATAAATGTCACCGCATTCTAAAAATGCTGGGAGATTTAGCGCCACGCCGTTCAAAGTATAGCGCTTTTATTTTACATCTGAAAGCCAGTCAGCTCCTGTTTAACCTACAAATGTAGAAATTATACAAACTATTTATATTCATTTTATGACTGTTGTGTGAGTAGAAGTTGTAGGACTACAAAGTTGCTGAACGTTTACAAAACACACTCTTGTGGTGTTCTACAGGAGTGTAAGGAAATAACAGGCATTTCAGGAAAGATTATATTCATGGGAGCAAAATATTAGACTCCAGTATGTAAAAGCAGCATCCCCATATATAATGCATGCTTAAAAGAGGTTACCGAAGACCTAATAGTAATTTGTTTTAAATCCATTCCACAGAGAAGATCTGTAGCTATCAAACATTTAATTATGTTGAATTGAGCCAAAGAAAGCGACATAAAAGAAGTTAAATAGATTTATTACTTTTAATAAAAAAAGCAATGAAGACATTTCTTTAGTTCAGCAATGCTCATTTAAGGCACACCTATCACTAAGCTTTGAAAATATTTCCTATTTCTCCTTGATATACGTTAACTTGATATTTTATGTGTCGTGATAACTGAACTGCAGTACAATGCTGTAAATCGAGTTAGCATAACGCACCAGCCACGTTAATCATTGCTACATCTGTACTTACTAAGTTTCTCTAGTAACAAAAAATGCAGTTCTTTCATTTAAACTATAGGTATATTTTGTTAAATCCAGATTAGGATTAGTAATAGGATTAGGTAGATCCCAGCCGTGAACCTGTTTTTTTTGTGTAGCAATCAGCTTTAAAATCTGTACGATTATATGAAAATAAGTAGAATGCCAGAAATGTTTTCTTTTTTAACCCCTTAAGGACCAGGCCGTTTTGTACCTTAAGGGTGCATTCACATGAGCGTGTGTGTGCCGTACATAGGTGTGCACAAAAGTGCGCACCCACGTACGTGCACAAACACGCGTGAATGCAGGTCTGTGCCCATTGCCTTTAATGGGGCCGCAGCTGCTGCTGACAGCCCCATTGCGAGCAATGGGCTGCTGGCAACCCCTGCAGTGATTTTTAGGGAAGGGCTTCAAATATAAGCCCTTCCCTGAAAATCATCGCTGTTTATGTAGAAAATTTTATATATATATATATATATATATATATATATATATATATATATATATATATATATACTCACCTCTCCACCGCGGCCATGTAAATATTTCCCACGGGGAGTCCCCTTGTCACTGAACACTGTGACAGCACTGTCACAGTGATCAGTGCCAAGGGGACTCCCCGTGTGGAATAAAGAATCCCCTGCCACAGCTGTGACAGCTGTAGCAGAGGATCGCTATGTTCTCCCATTGCTTTCAATGGGACTGGCACTTCTGCAATCTCATTGAAAGTAATGGGCTTTAAAAATAAGCCCTTCCCTGAAAACCATCTCTAGAATGTGTTAAAAATTAAAAAAAATTATACTCACCTCTCCTCAGCTGCCAGGGCTCAGGCGTGTCTGCACTGCTCTGAAGCTCTTTCAGCAGGCGGGAATTTAAAACCCCCACCTGCTGAAAGAGCTGTATCTGATTGGCTGAGCGCTCAGCCAATCACAGGCAGCTCTCAGCTGTTCACTGAATGACAGCTGAGCTCTGCCTGCGATTAGTCACAGCACTCAGCCAATCACAGGAAGTGCTTGGCCATTCAATTCATATGAATCGTGTGACCTAAGAACCAGACACTTTTTATGGATTTTACCCATGTGATGGTTTAACTGCCCTATTTTTTCCTTAGGCTACCAAAATAATTTTTGCTGCATTTCCCCCCCCCCCCCCCCCCCCGTGACATATAGGGCTATTTTTTAAATATCTTTTTCACTGCCTTTTTTTCTATTTTTTAGTTTTATTCTGGGTAAAAGCTATCAGATATGATTTTAAATTTTTTTAAATGCTAAAATAAAGTATGGGAATGGGTTTCTCATTTGGTTTTGATATAATATGTATGGTTTTGGATTACAGGGTGCATACAGCGATGGTTTTGGTTGGCATCGGCTTTAGGTTTTTTCTTTTTTATGTATATATTTTTGTTTTATTTTATAATTTTGTTTTACTTATTTATGTAATTATTGTTTTACTATCTTTGTCACCCATGATGTCATATAAAACCTCTAGGGAACATTCACATGTTTTTTGGGGATTTTTATTTGACACTTTCCAGCTGAGGCATCCATAGGAGCAGCAGCATTCATAGGAGCCCCAGTTACAGGAAAAACATCCCTCTGTAGTGTCATCAATCACTGGCAGAGCTTAACAGGGTCTGCTAGGACTCAGCAACTCTGCTGTGCCAGGGGATCCTAGCAGTCACGTGACTGCCGGCTTCTGTAGTGGAAAAAATACCTCCACTTTCCCTTTGTAGTACATGGTGCTCATTGAATGCTATGTACCCAGGAAAGGAGAAGGCAGAAGTGGTTAAAAAACGCTTCTCCCTTCTCCTTGGGGTTCTCAGCTATGACTAACAGCTGACAACCCAACTTGCTTCTGCTTGATTGCAGGAGCAGAGGCTTTAAACCCGCACCATATTTTTACTATCGGCTGGGATTAAAGTCCAGGACCAAGCATCGTATATTTAAGGCGTTAATTGGAACATTTGATGCAAAGGAGACACCCAAAAGATGCAAAATCATTTGAATTACATGAAACATTCTTTATATTCACAGCTTCACTTATACTTATCTTGGACAATAGTAAGGGTCCTTTCAGCACTTGCGTTGGGCCTCTGTTAGGGCTCGCCATCTCTTCCTTCCATTTTTGGAGCAGAGAAATGGAATTTAAATGGAAATAAACTGATTTTTTTTTCACATTGATTTCAATAAATTTTCAAAAAAGAGCGAAAGGAAATGCAAAGCTTTCAGTTTGCTTCCAATGCATTTGGTTCAATTTTTTTTAAATGAACAAATAGCTCTGCAAAATGCATTATTTGATCAGCTAAATAAACAGAAACCAAACAGAACAGAAGTGAACTGAAAGTTTACCATTTCCTTTCTATTTTTTTTAAAGACCCATTGAAATTACTGTGGAAATCAGAGCAGGAAGACAACATTTGCATGTAGTTCGCATGTTCTCTTGATTTTCTTCTACTTTTCCAGAGAAGAAGAAAGAAAAAAAACCAATCATGGTCCCTCAGTTGTTAGCACTGCTGCCTTGCAGTGCTAGAGTTCTAGGTTCAAATCTGACCAAGGACAACATCTGTATGGAGTTTTTCAGAGTCAATGCAAATGTTGTCCTTGGTAACACTAGGACCCCAGTATTGCAAGGCAATAGTCCTAACCATTGAGCCCCACTCATTGAAGAACCACCGTGCAGGTGTACTAAGGGGAGCACAAAAACCTTGCATGGTGTGCCATTCAATGAATCACAGCTGAGCGCTACCTGTAATTGGTCACAGCACTCAGCCAATCACAGACAGCGCTCGGCCATTCATTGAATTCAAGGAATGACTGAGTGCTGCCTGTGATTGGCTGAGTTCTCAGCCAGTCAGAAGCAGCCCTTTCAGCATGTGGGAATTTTAAAGATTCAGTACAGTGTCGGGGACCAAGCAGAGAAGACATGCCTGACCCCCGACAGTGGTGGAGAGGTGAGTATATATATTTTCAATTTTTTTACATATACTAGGGATGATTTTCAGGGAAGGCCTTATATTTAAAGCCCTTCCTTGAAAATCACTGCGCTCGTTTGCACACCTGTAAAACACGGACATGTGAAGACATCATAGGAAACCAATGGTTCTAAATAGATGCACAGCTTTGCACCCTATACACGCTCATCTGAATGAGGCCTTATACTGCAAAATAAAAAAATCACTGCATGTCCTATTTTTTTTGCTTCCGTCGGAATTAATTGCCAATTGGTTGCAATGGGACAAACACATCACATGCTGTGCGATGTGCACATGAATACGATGTGATGTTTTCCATTGAATTCAATAGGAAACACTTGCCAATCCTCCGACACATGTGAAACAAGTGCCAGAGGATCAGAATTTCAGAGAAGTGATGCGAGGCATTTTTGCATAACAAACGTGTCCCGTTTGCGGGTAAAACGTATGTTGACAAGTGCAACATCGAGTAGATTTTCTCAGCCCAATATCATACTCACCCATGCGAACGTAGCCTTAGGCAGCTATTACCAAGGCAAATAGCATCATTGGGTGCATCAAAAGAGGTCTAGGGGCACATGACGAGAACATGGTTATTCCTCTTTACAAGTCACTGGTCAGACCACATATGGAATATAGTGGACAGTTTTGGGCATCGGTAATCAAGAAGGACATATGTTACCATGCGGCGGTTGCTGGTCCTCCCAAGGCAGCGATGTGTGGGGTCCCGTGGTTGGGGCGCATCCTCCTGGCTAGTTCTCCGGCTGCCGGGGGCGCAGGTGCCTGGTCGGCGTGGAGCTGGTGGCACGCGGCACCATGCGCACACACACCTGTGAGTGGAGCTGCCGTGCACGAGCTCCCTTTTGTTGTGTTCTGTTGCGAGTTGGCTGTCTCCCTCTCTCCGCCACTGGGCGGAGGCTTTTGTTTAAAGGTCGGGCAGATACTTGCAATCCCTGCCAATTCTTGGTTTCCCTCAGTGTGCTAGCTAGTCTGCCTCTGTTGGTCTCCTGCTTCTGTCATCTTGTCTGCTATACTTTGCTATTATCTGCCAGGTTTTTCCTTCCGCCTCAGTTCTGCTTAATATTGTTCGTGTTGGTTATTTACATCTGCCTTTTCTGTCGGTATTCTACCCTTTCCACCCAGGTACGCCAGCGTCCCTTTTTTGGTCCCTAGTGAGAGTAGGGACTGCGGCCCAGTTGCCCCCCTGGGGTTAGCCAGGAGTGGAGGCAAGTAGGCAGGGACAGGGGTTGTGGGTGAGATCTAGGGCATCTGGGCTGGCGTATCAAGGGTAGTATACCATAACATAATAACTGGCCCTTAAAATTTGCTCTGCAATGGAGGCCATGAGTACCCTCACGAGTCAGTTGCAGGATTTAGTGGTCGTGATCCAAGACCTGTCCGGTCGTATGGTGGCCCAGGAGCAGCGGGAGTTAGTGCATGTTTCTACCGCCCCTTCTATTCCTGAGCCCAAGTGACCGCTTCCTGAGGTATTTTCAGGGGAGAGGAGCAAGTTTTTTGTTTTTCAGCAGGCATGTAGATTGTATTTTCGGATGTGGCCCCGCTCCTCTGGCTTAGAATCCCAGAAAGTTGGATTGATTATGTCCTTACTTCAGGGTCCCCCCCCAGACATGGGCCTACTTCTTACCCGAGAGTTTGGCTTGCCTGCAGTCAGTTGATTTGTTTTTTCGGGAACCTGGAAGTATTTTTGATGAGCCGAACCATGCGTGGTTGGCTGTATCCCATCTCATGTCTCTACGTCAGGGGCAGCAGTGGATAGAGGACTATTGCTCTAAATTTAGACTGTATGCAGGTGAAACCTCTTGGAACGATAGATGTGTTTTTGTTGGGTCTTTCTGACGCTGTCAAAGATCTACTCATTTCTCATCCCGTGACACTCAATGATGCGATGGAATTGGCGGTCAAAGCTGACAGGAGGCTGAGATCTAGAAAAGAGGAACGTCAGGCCCGTAAGGCTAGGGAATCCACCAGACCGGCTCCCACTTCTCCCATGTCAACTTCTGGTGCCAAGCCTATGGAAGTGGACCAGCTAAGTCCCAAGGAACGGCGACAGTTCCGGATAATTCATTGTCTCTGCCTCTATTGTGGGAAAGCCGGACATCGTGTAGTGACCTGTCCTCAGAAGTGTTTACAACATCAGTCCGAACCGGCTTAAAACTTCAGATCCTAGGCGATTTTTGAGAGGATGGACTATGATCACAGGTACTCCCTAAGTTGTTGGTGCCTTGTCAGATTGGCTTCCAGAATTTCACACGGTCTGGTCAAGCTTTTATTGATTTGGGTGCTGCAGCCAATTTGATTAGTTTAAGTTTGGCAGACCTCTTATGACTGAATTCTTGGCGTTAAAGATTCACATACACTTCAATAGTATTGATTCTACCCCTCTGTCTGCTGGTGTTGTACAATGGAGGACTCACATTTTACAATTCACTGTGGGTGTTCTCCATTCTGAGAATCTGTCATTCTTGGTAATAGAAAGGATGTCCGTTGATGTAGTGCTTGGTATGCCCTGGTTGGCACTGCACAATCCCCGATTTGATTGGTCCACTCGGGAATTGACACATTTGGGGTTGCCCTGTCCTAGTCACTTAGCTACTATATCCCTGTATACTATATGATGTATTTTCCAAGAAACTGTCTGACACTTTGCCTCCCCATACATAGGGAGTGGGACTGTGGTATTGATTTGATTCCCGACAGTCCTATCCCTAAGGGAGCCCTTTTGCAATTTGTCTGGGCGTGAGCACGAAGCTCTTAAGTCCTATATCTCAGAGTCTCTGGTCAAACAACATATCAGGCCGTCCAGGTTCCCTGCCGGGGCAGGTCTCTTCTTTGTAGAGAAGAAGGATGGGACATTGAGTCCTTGTGTACTTTGAATAAAATTACAGTGAAGAACCAGTGCTCCTTGCTCGTGATTCATGATTTATTGAATCAGGTGGTAGGGGCCCACTGGTTTCACCAATTGGACTTAAGGGGGGGTTTACAATTTAATTTGCATCTGAAAGCAAAATGAGTGAAAGACCGCGTTCAACACTTCATTCGGACATTTTGAATGTCTAGTCATGCCCTTTGGACTTTGTAATGCCCACGCTGTGTTCCAGGGGTTTATGAACGCTGTCTTCTATACTTCGTGGGGGTATTTTTGGTCATATATCTCGATGATTTTCTGGAGTACTCCCCAGACTGGGATTCACATGTGCAGCACCTGAGGCTGGTTCTGACCCATTTGCATGAGTACCAACTTTTTGTCAAGTTGGAGAAACGCATTTTTGGTACTAAACAAGTGTCTTTCCTTGGTTATGTGATTTCACCCACGGAGATTCAAATGGAGTCTGATAAAGTGGCAGCAATCCCGTAATGGGTTAGACCAGATAACTTGAAAGCTCTCCAGCGGTTTTTAGGTTTCGCAAATTTTTACCGTAAATTCATTAAGAATTATTCTGTTATTGCTCAATCCCTGACTGATCTTACCAAGAAGGGTGCCGACTTGGTAAGATGGTCGCCAGAGGCCCTAGAGGCTTTTAGTCATCTCAAAAGGGAGTTTACTGCTGCCCCGATGCTAGTACAGCCTGATGCGCGGCCACTATTCTTTATTGAGATTGATGTGTCTGAGGTGGGGGCGGGGGCTGTATTGTCTCAGGAAGTCAGTGGGCGATCTGAGTATAGTCCATGTGCATTCTTCTCACGGAAGTTCAGTTCGGCGGAACGTAATTATGACGTGGGTATTCGTGAGTTATTGGCGATTAAGTGGCGTCACCATCTTGAGGGGGCAAGGTATCCCATTACCGTGTATACTGATCATAAAAACTTGGTATATCTCGCCAACGCTAAGAGACTCACAGCTCATCAGAACAGGTGGGTGTTGTTTTTTGCTAGGTTTAACCTCATTGTTACATATATTCCAGGGGAGAAGAATGTGAAGGCAGACGTCTTCTCACACAGTTTCGGTTCGCCGGAAAGTGAGACAGTGGCTCCCAAGAATATCTTGGCACCTGCGGTGGTGGTGGCAGGTGGTGGCAGGTGGTGGCAGCTGTAGAATCTGATCCCATCCCTCATCTACAAAATTGTCAGCAGGACGCTCCCTTGGGGTGCCGGAGGGCAAATGGTTTGTACCAGAGACCTTGTGTCTTAGAGTCATTGAAGAGTCTCGCGGGCCATCTGGGGTTTCAGCGGACTCTGGATCTTTGTACTAGACAATACTGGTGGCCATGCATGTCTCGGGAGATCCGCGACTTTATTAAGGGATGCTCTGTCTGTGCACGCAGTAAAAGTCGTCGTCTGGAGGGGCCTCTGAGACCGTTACCGGTACCTTCTCATCGCATTTATCGGTAGATTTTATCACCAATCTACCTGAGTCTCAGAAGTTCACCACTATCCTAGTTGTTGTAGACCGTTTCTCAAAGATGGCACATTTCGTGGCGTTAAAGAAGCTACCTTCTGCGATAGAATTTTCCAAGATTTTTGTAAAAGAAATCATTCGTCTACATGGGGTTCCCGAGAACATTGTATCTGATCGCGGTGTTCAGTTTGTTGCGCAATTTTGGCGAGCCTTCTGTAGAAACTTTGAAATGTCGCTTTCCTTCTCCTCAGCATTCCACCCGCAAAGTAATGGTCAGACTGAGCGTAAGAACCAGGATTTAGTGCAATATTTACGGTTGTTTGCTAGAGAAAGGCTCATCAGTGTGCAGAATTCCTGCCGCTGGCAGAGTTTGCGCTAATAAACCGCACCTCGCTTCCTTACAGCTATTTCTGCGCCGTCTGCCTGTCCTGCAGCTGATGTCGCCACAGATGCGCTGCGTGGGAGTATGGAAAGAAGTACAGAAGAACCTTGAAGCAACGGGGGCTCGTATGCAGTTGCGTAGTGGGAGGAGTCTGTCAGTATCTGAACCTTACATGATGGGACAGAAGGTATATTTGTCTTCTAGAAATCTCAAATTGGAGGTTCTGTCTTTGAAACTGGCGCCACGTTACGTGGGTCTCTTTGTCATCACGTGTGTAGTAAACCCACTTGCTTATGAACTCGATTTGCCAGCTACATGCAGGGTTTATAGTGTTTCTCATAAGTCATCATTGAAACCTTTTGTCCCTTCGTTGAAGTCAATTATTTACTGACAGAGTGTCTGTGGAGTGACCACTACCCCCTTCCTCCTCTAGAGTGCTGCCAGTTAACGAGCGGTACCTGACAGATAACGTGGACTGCAGGACCGGTTTCATCTTGTGAATCCTCCCTGACCTCTGATCGTTCTTTTTATCTGCACTGTGAAGATTATACCTAAGTTGCTGTGTAATAATTGTTTGTTACAGGTGATTTCCAGTAAAGTTTATACCGGGCCCTAACCGTTCCTAGGGACCTGAGGTACTAGAAACCAGTGTCTGTGATTATTCTCCGCCGTGTAGCATACCGGTGTGTAGGAGCGGTGGCATTACCCATGACAACTACTATCCCCATCATCCGGTTTATTGGCAATCCGTATCCTAGGGGTGTCTTTGGTGGCCTGCAGTTACACTATAGCCTTGGCTACCTGCTATCCCTCAGGGAGAGGAGCCTAGTAAGTGCGGTCCTGACAAGCCAACACTTAACCCTTCCAGCTCCCCACGTACGTCAGGTGTCCAGAGTACTCCTCTGGGGTACTGCACAAGCAAGATGTAGAGAAGAGAACAGTAAAGCTGCATTACATAGAAATGCACTGCAGACTCTGCAGTGTGAGTTGGGGATGGATGTTCTATATCTCTGATGGTATTGGTACCATTTGGGGGTACATATGGCTTTCTTGATCACTTTTCTTGCATTTTTTGAGACGCAAAATGAACAAAAAAGGGAGTTTGCCGTGCAGAATAAAAAGTATGTTCAATTTATTGTACTAGTTGTTAGGAACATGGCAATAACAAACAGGGTTTTTTTTACACAAAGAGGAAAAAAGTGCGTAAAAATTTTGTTTATTTTAATTTTTTTACATGTGTTCTTTTACAGTTTTTGTTTCCTACATCTTTTATGTCCCTGTATCGGACTAGAACCTATGGACCTATGATCGCTATGATAATACATTATAGTACTTCTGTACTGCAATGTATTATCGCTATTATTAGCAATCACAGGCGATGACAGACCCAGATGACATTGTCTGGAGTTCGGTTGCCATGGCAACACATTGACTCTCTGCAATTACATAACATAGGGTTAGTGGCATCACAGAGGAAGCACCCTCTTTCTATGAACCCTTTACATGTCACAATCAACACTGCTCATGGCATGTAAGGAGTTAACAATGGGAATCAATGTTCCCACCAAATCCCTGCTGTTGTAGCGACAGGCTATCAGTCACAGTCAGGCCTCAGTCAGACGGGCGTTTTTTCACGCGATTTGCGGATCACATGATGGATATGCATCCGCAAATCGCATGACCGGGGCCGACAATTTGCTGAAAAATCTGCAGCTAGCAGCGTTTTCAGCGAAACAGCCCAGCGCTGCCCGCTATCCTCTGCCACAGCTGTGGCAGAGGAGAATGATGTTCGCCCATTAAATTCAATGGAGCCGGCAATACAGCTGGCTCCATTGAAAGCAATGGGCTGCCGGCGAGCGCGGGATGAATTTTCGGGAAGGGCTTAAAAATATAAGCCCTTCCCTGAAAATCATCTAAAAATGTGTAAAAAAAAAAATATATATATATATACTCACCTTTTATTGTGTAGAGCAGTTCAGGAGAACTACCGGCCGGACGCGGCTGAACTCCGTCTGCAGGGAAAAGGTGAGTATCCTTTTTTTTTACACATTTTAGGAGGATTTTCAGGGAAGGACTTATATTTTTAAGCCCTTCACGAAAATTCATCCCGCGCTCGCCGGCAGCCCATTGCTTTCAATGGAGCCGGCTGTATTGCCGGCTCCATTGAATTCAATGGGTGAACATCGTTCTCCTCTGCCACAGCTGTTACAGCTGTGGCAGAGGAGAACGATCTTTATAGTATATGTTCTCAATGGGGTCGGCGCTGCTGCCGCCGGCCCCATTGAGCGCATATATAGAACACAAGGAATCGCAGAACGCAGATAGGTGCATTCTGCGATTCGTCGTGTCCTATAATTTATCGCACATCCGCATAAAAAGCGGACATGTGACCGATCCCATTGCGAAGCATTGGGTCTATATATGCGCAGATCGCATGCGCAAATCGCGCGAAAAAACGCCCGTCTGACTGAGGCCTCAAGTCTGGCTGCAGATGGTGCAAGGTCAACTCCTGAGCCTCCGCCATCCATAAGACTGCTGTGCATGCGCTCTCCCATATAAGTCTTTTAGACCGTTCTGCACTCCATAGCAGTGAGAGAGTATGCACGCAGCTGTCTAAAAAGAGTCAAAGTTTCAGATTGCGTGCAAAATTCATGGGAGAACACTGCGGGAATCGGGGATTGGATGAGTATAAGAAATACAACCTCCAGCTCCCAATCGCCTCCCAGAACAACACCCTAACTTAGTTTTTGGTCCTGTTCCGTGATGATGTTGTCCCTTTAAGGCTCTTTATATAGGTTATACAGGAACATCTGTTTTAATTGTTTTTTAGTCAATCCTAGACCTTCATGGATAGTAGAATGCATCAAACTACTTATACATGAAAAATTAGATTTTATTCGTAAATGATAGGAAGTGTTGACTACAGATATCTGCATTTAAAGTAATGAGGATTATTGGAAGAGCTGAACTCTGTTGTGATAGAAAGCTAATAGTTTCTCATTAGTTTGTAGGCTCTTTTTGCCACGGGCAATAGCTAATGTCTGTATCAGTTCAGTGCACACAATACTGAAACTCCACATGAACATAAAACTTCATTTTAAATGAGGAGAAAACTATTCCTTGTTCTCCTTCTGAAGTTTTCTGGAGAGTAAAATGAATTTATAAGCAAAAAACCCTGTTTAATCTGCTGAGTACTGCATTATAAAAGGTGAAGCCAAGAGTATACCTGCAATGAGAACAAATGAGGGAAATAATTTATGCAAGAGCAAAAAATGGACCTCCCACGGTGCTCAGCCCAGTCGTGTTTACATTTGCAATAAATCTCCTTTTTTCAATTTGCGACATACATGGATTAATGGACTGCAATGGCTTCCCTGGTATGAAAAAGGCTGTAACTTGGCATGGGAGCTTGCCCAAAACAGAGTTCAGTCTACTGCGGAAAATGTTCTTAACACTCCTATAAAAAGACGTTTTGATGGTAAATAATTATTAAATAAGATAAAGAACAATTGAAGATATTTGAGATTTTAGGATGCCCATAAAAAGGCGGACTGGGTGCTAATACGTAGAGGCGTAGCAAAGTTTAATGCTCTAAGATCACTTTCTGTAGTCGGTTTACCCTTTCAATTGCTTTGCAATGGCTTCTGTTGGGTTAAGATAGAAGACCAGAGAACAATAGCGTTTTAATGGTTTAAGGGGTTTTTCAGGGAAATACTATTGATGACCTATTATCAGGATAGGTCATCAATAGTTGATTGGCTGGGGTTCACTGCTTGGGACTGTGACCGATCAGCTGAGCGGGCGCATGCTGTCTGCGCCACAAATACACAGAGGTCGGCGTTGAGACTCTGTGTAATGGCCGGTGCTCGTAACTGGAGGCACAGCTTTCATTGAAATCAATAGGAGCCGTGCGTGCGTCTACAAGTGCCAGCCACTCTAAGAACGTTGTGGTGGAGGCTTCTGCTCCGACCTTTGTGAATTTGGAGCGGAAGTCTCTGTGCCGACCTCCCATGTAGTAGCCTGCACTTGTAACTACACGCACAGCTCCCATTGATTTCAATGAAAGCTGTGCCTCCAGTTGCAAGCGTCAGCCACTGCATGGAGGTTGGCACAGAGGCTTCCGCTCTGACCTGTATATTTGCAGCGCTGACAGCATGCGCCCACTTAGATGATCAGTCTGAGTCTAGAGTGATGGACCCCGACCAATCAACTATTGATGTCCTATCCTGATGATAGGTCATCAATAGTATTTCACTGGAAAACCCCTTTAAGATAAGGTAACTTGTTGCAGAAGTTATCATACTCAAGTTAAACTTTACTACATTTGTAAGACTCTCTAAACCATTGTAAGGCCTTAGTCGCATGACCGTATATACACAGCGATTGTAGCTGCGTCAAAAATCTCAACCATCTGAAGCATTGGATTCCAGTGTATTCATTCAGATGAGTGATTTTTGGACATGTAGAAAAATAGCACATTGGCAAACCAAAAATGCGACCGATTTTATAAGGTGCCTGCAAAGATAGGTCTTCCCCTATCTTTTGCTGAAATACACTGGCAGCTCCCATAGACTTCTTTGGAAGCTGAAAAAAAGGGAGGGGGAGGGATTTATCGGACATCTAACACTGGTATAAGATTACAGCTGGCCCTTTTTAAGCATTAGAAGTCATTTTGAGGATTTTTGCTGACCAAGGAATTTTCACTCTGCAGCGTATTTTTTTCGCCAATACGCCGCGGCCGCTTGTGTGAATGGATGAGAAAACACTAATTAAGATCGGGTTTTGATTACGGCTATTCTTCTTTCATGTGCTTTTTAGTGTTGTATGGCCAAGCGTAGAAACACGTCGAGACGTGTGAAAGAGGCCTAATTATTACGCCATTTAGTTGACAAAAACAGTTCTTAGTGTATTATCGAGGCTCTATTAATGTCTGATGAATAACTCTTTATGGGGATTATAGAAGTAATTCATACGGAAAAGCTAAGTAGTCTCTTTTTGGGTTGCTGAATAATGTGTCTTCTTTGAGCATATACAGTTGCACAAAAATTAAGTGAGCCCTTTGGAATCGCCGGGATTGCTAATAAAATGGAATCTTATTGTTATTTAAATCACAATTATAGGCAGAGGCAATCAAACTCATTGGTATACTTTCTAACTGGTTTGATTTAAATATGACATTGGTATTTATCATGTGGGATATATATGTGGGGACACGTGACAGGAATGAACCTGTTTTAGGACTCTCTCACATGAGCGTTTGCCACGAGTGCATTCCCTACGCAGGGAGCAGTACACAATGCGTTGCGTACTGCTGTGTGCTGACAAATCACCCTGCACTATCTTGCTGTGTATGCGCGAGTAATAACCACCAAGATAGTGCATGCTGCGATCTTTTTTGTGTGCGCATTTCGCGCACTGTGTGGGAGGCACAATTCAAAGTAATGTAAAGTTTGTTAACATGTATTACATACATGAAATAAACACATGTAATAAGCAGTGGACTATGCTAGTTTGAGAGAGCCCTTAAGGTGGCTTAACACAACCACAAGCATAAAAACTCATGTGATAGTACAACATTTTTGAGCTGGGAAGGACTCTCTTTTGAGCATGTGCCTGTGCAAATACTGTGCATATTTGCGCAGGCGCTACTTGTTCACATGGGCGGAAGAATCACCCGGCCCTGAATTAAATGGCTATTAAGCCAAACAAGGTGCACTTCTAGGTGCACAAATGTGCGCTAAAATAGAGCATGTTGCACGAAAGGCATGCAAAAACAGAGAGAATGAACCGAATGAAAACATTTATTATTTAGGAACCTGTGATCTGTTTTTCAGCACTAGCGTTTAGTGTTCATGTGGACAAATCATTGCATAGTGCTTTAAGGGATATTCCTGTCTTCACTAGATGAGCAGCTGATTCCTGGGGCCGCTGTTATTGCCCAGGTTGGTACTGCAGTTCCTATTGAATTCAACGGGAGCAGCACCTGCGCTAACAACCTGGTCTGCGGCGCTATAGTCAGCTTCCTGCAATGACAGCAGTAACAGCGGCCTTGGGAATCAGCCGATCAGCAGGGATCCGAGCGTCAGGTCTGGTCCCTGCTGATACTCTACTGATCACCTGTCAGTCGTCAATAGAAGCAATTTAAAAAGTCCTGGAATATCCTGTGTGCATGCTGTTCTATACAAGTCTAAGAGAGTTGGATTTTCGTCTGACACATGGACTTTGCAGATGGGCGCCATAGGAACCAGGAAGCGGGTAAGTATGAAGAATACCTCACCCGGTTCCCTGTCACATACCCTAATATCACAATAGGTTAGTTTATGGTGCTTTAGGTAGGTGACAGATTCCCTAAATAATAATATTCTTTCTGCATGCAGCCACCACTAAGGGTAATACAGGGGCTTACAGAATACGGTTTATATATTAAACTCAATATATGAAGTGTTTGTACTGGATTTGAAAAAATAACATGTCTGCTTTAATTCAAAATCAGTGCCCCACCTGTCCACAGGTTGTTTGTGGTATTGCAGCTCATTTCAAGCTGAGCCACAATAGCAGACACAATTCATGGGCATGTGTGATGCTGGTTTGAAAGTAAACAACTACAATGTGTCTTTCCAATCCTGGACAACTCTATCAACAGTATGCCGTAAGTTACGACGCTGCCTAGTAGTGAATTTTTAATTAGAAATGTTTGGAATTTTGTTTAAGAAAAGCAGAACTCCAATCCCCTAAAAACATACACTGCCAGACACAAGTCTTTGGGTACCATGAGTATTCAGGGTTTTGGAGTGAATACCAATTACTAAAATGCAAGGACACTGTGACTCGTAGATAACGTTACTGTATGTTAGTGAACAGGTACATATCCCAAATGTACCTCCTGGAAGTAGGCAGACAGCTGACAACAGGGATCAGTTTGCGTCTCGCTCGTCATTTTGTGTCGCTGTTCCTGTGTTTACAAATATTTCTGCTGCATTTTTAGTTTGTAATCGAAACTTTAGCAACTTGAAATCAACTGTAGAAAAGTGAGAGATAAGTATTCGTTAACAAGGAGTCAAGTTAATTATCATTATTATAGACTAATACATTGTGATCATTTGGAACCAATGTGGTCTACTCTGCTAAGAGAACACACCACTGCTGAGGAAGGGGCGCAACGGCCCTGAAATGCGTCTATATGCTGTAGTAATTTTCAGTTAAAACAGTAGTCCAGCCCAAAAACATGTCATGTCTTTTTGAGTTAAATGGGATTGAGCCTGTAACCACAATTTTTCCTTCATTTATCTCATGTACTTACACGTCCCCCTTGGAAGGTGTGACGTTTCATGGACTGGCTGCACCCTCTTAGACTCATCAAGACTTGATCAACTTCACTCCCATACTTAGAACAATTTTCAAACCAAAACAGCGGTATATAGATTTGGATGCTCCTTCTTTTTTCTTCTCATCTTTCATTAGTCTTTCCATTTGTGACATTGCCCCAAATGTGAGGATCTTCAAGTCCACTATTGCATACACTATAAGCATTTTTTGTGGAAGTGGGGCGAAGAAAATGTAAAGGGGTTTTCCAGGGAAATACTATTGATGACCTATCATCAGAATAGGTCATCAGTAGTTGATCAGCCAGGTCTGTCACTCGGGACCCTGACCAATCAGCTGAGTGGGCGCATACTGTCAGCGTTGCAAACAAACAGAGGTCGGAGTGGTAGTCGGAGCGCCGACCTCTGTGTAGTGGCCAGCACTTGTAACTGTGACCTACCGAGTGACAGACCCCAGCCGATCAACTATTGATGACCTATCCTGATGATAGGTCATCAATAGTATTTTCCTAGAAAAACCCTTTAACCATTAAGTGGGAAGGGTGACTACAAAACCAGAAGATAAATGCATCATTCGGCTCTTCAAATGAGAGAGATGGCAAACTATTCCTACAATTCACACGACAAACAAGTATCTGTCAAAACTATCAAGATGGGACTTAGATCAGCTGGCCTTTTTAGTAGAGTTGCTGTGCAGAACCCACTTCTTAAGGCAGTAAGTGCAAGAGGCACAGAAACGCAAGAATTAGATGGTAGAAGATTTTTTCTTAAAAAGTGTTGTAGGTGGATGTTTTCCAATGTGAGGTTTTTGAGAGCAAAGGAAAAATACATGTATGATGCTGGGCAAATGAAAACATGATGCCTAACTGCGTTACACCAACGGTAGGTTTGTACCACTACCGAAAATACAACATAGAAAAGTATATTTAAAACAGCATGCAACAAGATGAGAGCATTTCAATTTATAAGGGCAGAACTCTGTATATACTATATATGGCACTTTTAAAGGGGTTTTCCAGTCAGCACCTGCTGTCAGTGCCAGTGAAAGCAGCTGCTCCCCCTGTGTAGTGGCCAGCACTTGTAACTGCAGGCACAGCTCTTACTGAAATCAATAAGACCTCCAATTACAAGCACTGGCCACTAAATGGGAGTCGGAGCATCACCTTCCGCTTGGACCCCTCTGTATCCTGGCACTGCCTGGAAAACCCCTTTGAATTGGTTGTCTTAAACAGGCTAAAAATATTGTAAAGTGTCTTATCTAATGTAACATCCAATAGTTACACCATTTTAACAAATTCAGTTTACCGCAATGAATATATAACCCAATTTTTTGTAAAGAAAGGAAACCCATGAATTCCCAGAAATTTCTTGAAACTCCATTGTGCTCAGCTAGTCAAAGTTTGGGAGTACCTAAAAGAGTTTGATTGAATAATTGCCAAGCATAGTGATTATAGCAGGGAAACTCAATTAGAAATACTGGACCAATGTGCTTCTACAGTATTAATGGCAGCACCACTTTGGGAGGCCAATATGCCATTTTCTCGAAATGATAGGTTATTATTTCAAGTGTAAAACAAATCATGCATGCTTCTTTAATTGTAGAGTTGAATCTTTCTGAGCAAACATATAAATCCAATTTAAGTCTATTTTAAAACAATTAAAAGAAACCTATTTGTTTCCCCTAGTGCATAATGCGCTGTTTAATTACACTCCATTACAGCAGAGGTTCTAAGTGCTTTTTGTCTGAAACAAAGAACGAATATGCATAGAGACGAAACAATTTAACTTTAAGAAAAATGGAATCACTAAAATAAAAAGTTTAATCTAAGAAATATTGGTAAACTTCTACCATAAACTACTTTCTGTTTGTACCATATATTTATATGGAAGTGCTGTTCTATTCAAACTGTGCATTGTTTGTTTGTACTTGTATAAAATTATATGGATCATTCGGAAATATAAATGTTGAAACCAACTCATAATATGGAATGTTGCTGAATTCGCTAAAGAAAAATTGTGTAATTAAACTTCAATCAAAGTTTAAAACGAAAGAGAATAAAGGAAAATGTATAAAAATGTATATGGAAAGTACAAAACCATAATATGTAGAAAAAACTGTAAAATATGTAGGCATACAGTCACATTTCTTCCAGAAGGTGATACCACATTAAAAGGGCATTTTGACCTTTATGAATACCGCCTTAGAACTTTTTAACATTCTAAAAGCAAACTGCAGCATTCTGAGGGCTCCTTCACACGGGCATATTTCTCATCAGTATTTTGTAAGCCAAAACCAGAAGAAATGCTGCCATCCAATATGTGGCGCTGCATAGGTATTGTTCCATATTCCTTGTTTGCAGGTCTGAAGGAGAGATTTCACATTTTTTGTCACTGGACTAATTATTTACTGTTATGGTCATCCCTCCCTGTTATTTATTTAAATGCTATTAATCCTAACATGTCTGTGCCCTCTTACCCTCTGTCTCTGGTATTTATCTAGTGCAAATTAAGTTTGTGCCCTGCAATGGGATCATGTGTATTTATTAAATATGTCTGTAGATCTGTTCCATCATGCCTGAGGAAGGACTGTAAAGAGGTTCAAAAGCTTGTTAGAACATCATGTATTTTTGTTAGCCATTAAAAGGTATCATGTCGACAAGATTACTTGGTTTCTCTTACTGAGAACAATCACATTTTTCTCTACTGGCTAACTTGGTAACAAACTACTGTGGGAGGACAGCTCGGTAGAGTGCGGGTTGGCGGCAGTCAGAGACGGAAACAAGTTGGTAAAGTCCAAGTGCAGGCGTGACCTGCGTTTATTTCAGTCCAGAATAATCAACACAAATTCAGCCTTAGCTTCAGGCAAGAAAATAACAGTCCAGCAATCGGATACCAGGCAGTCCCTGCCTGTACAGGTCACACTCAGCAGGTGCACCACACAGCAGGGTTTTTAGCTCTAGCAGGTATCACAGGCTGCCAGGGTCCAGCAGCCATCTTATTCCCCCCCTGTGTCAGTGCACACTGCTATTTATATCCACACCTATCCTGGCTCAGCCTCAGCACCTGTGCTGATTGACCTCGCACACATCCTGGAGTGAAGGAAGTGGAATGGATGGCCCCACTACCAAACTGACATCCATTCCAAAAAACCAGGCCCAAATACTTTTAAAGAAAAGACCTCCAGCAACTACTTGCTGGAGATTACATTGCACTCCTGGCTTTTCATGTCTCAAACAGCGGGACATGAACTTCCTCCAGCCCCACTAGGCATAATACTGGAACCTAGGGGCGATGTAGCGACCATAAACTATCACGCCCCTCAGTACCTCACACTACCTTTTTTATAAAACCAGAAGTTAAACGTGCAGAGAGAAAGTATAATAAAAAGATTTGCATTTGGACCCACTCCTGGTTTTGGCTTACACAATACTTATGAAAAATTTGCTTATGTGAAGGAGCCCTTAAACCCCCATTTTTTCCTGCCACTTCTTGCTGGCATTGCTACTACTCCAGAACCATGCCATATAACTGTAGCAGCAAAAAGCTGAATGACTCATTGATGTGTCTTTTTTATAGGTGTCAAAAACATATTTAGGGTTCATGGACATAGCAGAGCCATACGCAAGAGGCAGTATGGATGTATAGCCATATAGAATGTATCCAATGGAGTATGCTATGAATGTTTTACTATTGCATTCATACCAAATTAGTGCATTTGTACTAAAGAACTAAAGATTATATAGGACAAAAGGTAGCAAGTTAGACCTGACAAGTTGGAGACTGCTACATTATTATTTTTTTGTGTAGTAACAATATGTTCTGAAGATATTTAGATCTGTGGAATACACACGTAGAATCAAGGATGACAAAGTGCATGCAGAATCACAGATGTTGTAAACTATGCTAACCAAGATCTTCAAAGGTTTAACGGGACTATCCAATCGGGAGCTCAAAAATGATATGTAAGTCAGTTCCTACGGGGGATAATTACCTAATACTTAATTTCTTCAGATTTTTCTGCTTGTGTGTTTTCTACCTCAGCTTTATTAACCCTTCAATGGCTATGGAAACCTTTGTGCATGAAAAATCAACACACAAATCATAATACATCACTGCAGAAAAAATGATGCACTTTTCTGGGTTTTTTTGCATTGAGTTTTTAAAAGCCCCATATGTGATTTGCACGCTCTCCTACATTTAAATTTCTAGTTTGAAAGCACTGATCAGTTGGTCTCTCTCATGAATGCACATAAGTTCAGCTCCCCCTTACCTCTCCTCTTTCAGAAGTTGTGTAGCATAACTACACTACTCATTACTACACAGCTATCTCTTTATTCTCTCTCTGAGTAGTTGCTGATCTGTTCCTCTTCACTGCTGATAACAGCAGAAAATTCACTCTGAATGATGTAGCCCTCTGTACTAGTAGCTTTTTCTGCTCTCTGTCCTCATCTCATCCACCATTCCCCAACAGTGGTATACAGCCCTGTTCAATAGCCCAATGGAAAGGCAGTAAATGCATGTTCACTACAGGGAAGCAGACTGGGGAAGGAGTCAGTCAGTTTACTCTAACTGACAGAATTTCCTATGATTTTAGTCATCTAATCTGCAGTGCCTTGAAAAAGAATACAGGCATAGAAAACAAACAAACAACAATTTTTTTTATGAAAATCAGTTTCAAAAAGTCTTCATTTCCAAAAACACATTGATTTAAAAAAAAAAGAGTCAAAAAGAGTAGAAGGCCTTTAAGCATAGGGCCTAGTTTTATACTTAAGGATACTTAAGGATTTGGGATTTTTATCTCTACTTTTTAAAAGCCATAACCTTTTGACTTTTCCATTGAGATAGCAATATGAGAGCTTATGTCACGGTGAGCTATAGTTTTTAGTTGTACCATTTTAGGGTTTGTACAATTTTTTTGCTTTTTGTTTAAATGCTGTTCAGTATGTAGTATACTATTAATTATTTGGAAATTATAGCTCCAGTGTTTCACCACACAGCTCTGCTACATGCACATCACACACACACAGCTCTGCTACATATGCGTGGGACAGACACACAGCTATGCTACATGCTTGTGTTTCAAACACACACACAGCTCTGCTAAATGTGTGTGACACACATACAGCTCAACTATGTGCGCACGTCATACACACACAGCTCTGATTCATGCGCATGTCATAGACACACACAGCTTTGATATACGCATGTCACAGACACACACAGCTCTGCTACATGTACGCCACACACTCAGCTCTGATGCATGTGCATGTCTCAGACACACACAACTTTGCTACATGCACATGTCACAGACACATACAGTTCTGCTACATTACATGCGCATGTCGCAGACGCACACAGCTCTGCTACATGTGCGTCACACCTGCAGACACAGCTCTGCTACATTACATGTGTATGTCATAGACATACACAGCTGTACTACATTATGTGTACATGTCCCTGACATACACAGCTCTGCTAGATGCATATGTCACACACAGCTGTACTACATACATTTTGTCAGCCTGTGCTGGTTTAGGAACTAAAACTGAAATTGAGGAAGAGATCTCATTGTTACACAATTAAACAAAGAAAGACAGAATCACCTGTGGTTGAGCATTTTTCTAGTCACGGACATAACATAGAACACATGAAAGTTACAATACTAAAAGGCATTTTCAAATCTGAACATCACAGAATAGTTTGGGAGTACAAGTTTATAACCATCTTTGACACTATCAAGAATGGACTGAACCTAGGAGTAGACTTCTTGCATCAGTGGAGAATATGAGAAATCTAGAGCAGAGATAACACACAGGCCTGGTGACCCCCTAACACTTTTTAAGTATTTATTTATTTCTCTACTCATCCTGCTCTGGTATTGTTTTAAGTGCAAATTAATTGCACCATACCTGTGCCTTGTCATATGTGTATATATGCCTGAGGAAGAACCCTAAGTAGGTTTGAAAGCTCACTATACCAAATTATTTTTGTTAGTCATTAAAATATAGCATATCTACAAGAATACTTGGTTTCTCTTACTGAGAACAATCCCATTATACAGTCCCACCGCACACTCCCTTTATGCTAAACTTGACATCTACCCTTCCCTCCAGAGTTGCAGCTTCAGCACCACAATGCGCACACTTACATCAGTGTTGGACACTTTTTAGACCTTTGCTGATGTTGTCACCTCCTGCAAGCTGACAGACAGAAAATATCATTCCTGCTGCTCAGCTGCTGTACTCTGATCATATGTTGCATTGCCACCAGCCCACCATGCCACGGGCTGTATGGTGCATATATAGTTTTGGGCACACTATGACACAATATAAACATCACATACACAGTATATGTAGATGGCAACAATTGGACAACACCAGTAAACATTTTCTTTTCTGTGGTATACCTCCAGTCTTTTACTGAAGAGAGGGAATATGACATTTATGCTCTTATACATTAGGGTAAGACATAAGAGCTCTATAAATTAGAAGCATGTCTAGGTACACTTTCTTCTGCTTCTATTATGTAAAAAAAAGTATCAATGACATAAGTAAAAAAAATGCTGTGTTTAATGTTATTGTTACAGACATATATTCATATAAATGAAACATTTTTATAACATTCAGTAAACATAGTAAATGGGGAGACAAATATACTTTACCTAATAGCACAGCAGTTTCTACTTTGGCAAATTGTGCAATATGACATGCTTAAAGTACCTTGAAAGCTGTTAAAAACTTTGGTATAGTAAAGTGATTCCAGAGATTCCGAAAAGTTCTGTTAGTGTTAATAATGCAGGTTATGCGGTACACCACAGAATAGAAGTTCTTATACTTAAAGGGAAGCATAACTCAAATGGTTTTCTTGTCACTTTAGTTTAGGTGAGTGAATGGATCATAGCCCTTATCTTACCTCGCTGTTAGATGGAATTTTAGGCAATCAGCTGTACTAGCCAATTTTATGCATTATGTGGCCAATGCACTTTCAGATGGAGTGGAGTTTATTGCAAAAAAAAAAGTCTGATATTGTCACATTTTTTCCAATTATGTGAAAGATTCCTAATTTTTATAGTTAAGCTAATCATAAATAATATCAAAATAGACCAATAAATTACAATGTGAATCTGCAATAAAGTAATTTATTTGTTTAATAACTGAATTCTGTGTAAATATTGTTTTATAGATTTTTTAAAAATTTCATAATTACCAACTTTAAGTTGATTTCAATAAAGTAAACATATAGCGACCTTTTATGAAGAATTATGGAGGATAAAAGAAGGAACCTGCAAAGACTCTGTGAGTAATAATGTATCAGTGAATTCAGTGTTACGGCGTATGCGAATGATTATGATGATTGAAATGCACAATTTACTAGAGCTGAAAGGTGGCAATAGCACCTAAGTAGGCAACAAGAAGATCATGAACCGCTGGCAGGTAATAAACACTGAATAGATCATCAGAGCTTTAAAGCATAGCTTATTTCAGATGATTTTTGTGAATAAACTGTTGTGTGCGTAAATGAGGAATTACATTATTTCTAGCCATTATATGACTGTATTCTGCATTTATCACCAGATTACCCTCTGCAGCCTTAGGTTTCCCTTACAGGAGCTCATATACGCCGCCCTTTTCAAGGCCGGCCGATATGCGCTGTGAACTGATGCATTTGATTCCAATGCATCAGATCACATGGACGTATTTGTGAGAAATAAAAACGCCCGGACAAGCCACTATATCGCCGGGCATTTTTATGTTGGACCCAAAACATAGTTCTGGAACTATGTTTTTGGCCGAAATACGTCGGCCGCTGCATGGGCTCCTATGGGAGCCCATGGCAGAGGCCGTAAGTGGGAGGGAGTTTAGCAGTGTGGCTGCTAAACTCCCTCCCTCTGTTCTCCTCCCCCCATGCAGGCTCACCTGCCTTCCTCCTAGCTAGTTCTGTGCAATAAGAGCTAAGTGCCGATAAACCCCGCCTCCTCCCATTGATGCTATAACAAGGGCAGGATGGGGGCGGAGCTAAGCATCCACCCTCTCCCCGTCCCTTGTCCATAGCCATCAATGGGAGTAGGCGAGGTGGACTGAAGCATAGCTCCTCTCTTGTCCCACCCCCTCCCATTGCACAGAACGAGCAGGGAGGAAGAGAGGTGAGCCTGCAATGGGGAGGGAGTGAAAAGGGGCGATGGCCTGGTAAGCTCTGCGCATTTGCACTCACTTCACCAAGCCATCTGAACGGGTGCACAAACATTTGATTTGTGTGCCCGTTCACCTGATTTTTCTCAACTGACGTAGCGTATATCAGCCAGCCATTAAAAAGGCAGGCCGATATCCGCTCGTGTGAAAGAAGCCTTTATCTGCAATTCTCTGTTCTTTCAGAACTGGTGGGAGAAGTCTAAGCTGTTAGAATGCCTTCTATATACTGCACACAGAGAACTGCGGTTTCTGCTCTCTAACTGCAACACACAGACATAACATCTTCATGGTAACCATAGGACTCTATGGAAAGCATGTTCCAAAGATAGGTCAGGTCCTCACTTTGTGTGCACCATGGACCTTAGATGCAAGTTGTCCTCGCACGTTCTATCTTTGTCAGGTGTGGGTATTTTGTGCATCTAAAAATTGTTCATGTGAATGCTTCTATAGAAACTAGAGATGAGCGAACGTACTCGGTAAGGCCGATTTCGCAATCAAGCACCGCGATTTTCGAGTACTTCACTACTCGGGTGAAAAGTAATCGGGGGCGCTGTGGGGCGGGGCGGGGCGTGGTGTGGTGGAGCGGGGGGTAGCAGCGTGGAACAGGTGGGAGCTCTCTCTCCCTCTCCCCCCCACTCCCCTCTGCAACCCCCCGCTCACCCACAGTGCCCCCGAGTACTTTTCACCCGAGTAGTGAAGTATTTGAAAATAGCGGTGCTCGATTGCGAATCGGCCTTACCGAGTACGTTCTCTCATCTCTAATAGAAACCCATTGGTTCCTTTAGAAGCACTCTTTTTGCACACCTATTCGTGCGTGAAAAAAATGCTCATGTGACCGAGGCTTTAAATTAGCTATCTTGTAAGCACAAGTTGTTTGAAAATTTAGTGCGCATTTGATTTGATGCTGAAGATATTTCAATACGCTCCAATCAGCTGACAGCAGTAGAAACTACAGAATATTCAGTATTTGTAACAATATTACATGTTATAGTCACTAGATTACTTCAGATGGGCTGTTGCTTCAAGGATTTATTCTGATTGCCAGATTTTGAGTCAGAAGGAATTTTTTTCCTAAGATGACGTTAATTGGCTTCTACCCTTTGGGGGAGTTTTCCTTCCTCTGGATCAACATTGTAGAATAGTAGGATGAAATGGATGTCTCTCTTTTCTCATCCTTACAAGCTACCCTGTTTCCCTGAAAATAAGACATACCCTGAAAATAAGACATAGCATGATTTTTCAGCATTTTTGAGGATGCTTGAAATATAAGCCCTACTCCAAAATTAAGCCCTGCTAACAGTTAATTTAAAAAGTCAATTTAAATAGTGTCCAGGCAGCTATACATGTAAAAAGTTAAACATTTTTGAACAAAAATTAATATAAGACACTGTCGTATTTTTGGGGAAACACGGTATGTGACTATGTTGTATTCTAAGTCCTGCACAAAACAATGACTAACTAAAAGACAGTCTTATGATAGATGCATCCATAGAAAAGTGGGGCAATAATCAAGTCATGGGCTTTAATTTTGGTTGCCTATCTCTGGTGATTCAACAAGAGTGTTCCCAGTCACTGCAGATCAGTGTTATCCTACAATGTATAAAACACTAGAATATCTAATTATCCAGCATGTAGAGCGCCTCATCTATCATTATAATGCTTTCCAATAAATTGGGCATATGAGTCTCTTAAACCAGGTTTCACCAGGTTACATTAGCAAACCCTAACACAAAGCTTAGACCATAGTAAATTGCCTCTTCCACATCATCATAGGCTCATAGGCCATATCATTTTAGGCATGGCTCACACGGGCAGATCGGAATCCACATGCGGTTGCCTGCAGCAGATTCTGGCTGTGAGCCCAGCCAGCGACCCTGCTTAATTAAATAATCTGTATTGCAGATGACCACGGTAGCCTGCTGTTGGTCATGCACAATACAGTTTTTTTTTTGAATGCTTGTATTTCCTGTGCCTTTGCTAAGTGATTATGCGGGTACGCGCAGCCCATACGCAATGTTTGGACTACAGATTGGATGTCCTACATTAACTTCATTGGAGGTATGTTTTATTTAAAATGTTGGCAAAGGTCCCTTCAGGCCGCTGGCGTACCTATAGGGGATGCAGTTGCACCTGGGCCCTGGAGCCTTAGGGGGCCCATAAGGCCTCTCTTCTCCATATAGGGAGCCTAGTACTATGAATAAAGCATTATAGTTGGGGACCCTGTTACAGGTTTTGCATTGGGGCCCAGGAGCTTCAAGTTACATGTGTGCGTTAAGGGGTTAAGAGAAACTTTTGCACCCTGGCCCAGGAGCCTTTAGCTATGCCTCTGCTTCAGGTGTTCAAATGGGACTGCTATGTTGCCTTTCGCCACAAACCTGCAGGAAGGCAAAGTTTGTAAAACTGGTATACAGTGTAAGAAAAATTAGAGCTTTCTCCAGCAAAGGTACACCTGTTGGAAAATATAGTCTAGGCTACTGAACACTTCTAAGTCTTTAACCAACACAATCTATAGTAACGCAATAATAGTCTTAATAACTCCTAAAAACTGGGGATGGAAGCAAAACCTCTAAGGAAGATAAGACAAATGCAACAGTTACTTCCCAGAAAGTTTGCAGCAGCAGGACTAGAGAAGATTACAGCATAAAATTATTGTAATGGGATATCTTCAAGGTCTATGAGCACTGAACCTCCACTTGATTAATAGTGTCTGTTGAATATATTAAAAGAGACAATTAATCATTACTTTTGTCTTATGAGGATCCATTGTTTTCCCTATTTCCTTACAGCTGCTCACATTGAGCCATATTCCAAGGATATATTAAAAACATAGGTGCTTGACTCATTCCGTAAAGGCTGTTGATCCTATAACCCTACTCATCTCAATGCATTAAGGTAGAAGGGTAAAAGAAAACTTTCATCAATGTTATCTTCTGTAACGGCTTCATATACACGTCCTCTTTGCATTACAGCAATACTAATCTATATTACATTTTACATTTTTCTTCTGGAGAACTTCACAGTGTGAATCTGACTTTTGAAGACACCATTTCTTATTAATCAGAATTTGTAAAAAGAATAGTACACGTCCCACAGAGAAACATAACACCATTGCTGTCATTCCCTCATCACGCTACGGATATAGTGCCGTACTAAGGTAATGGAACTTTTGTATAACACCCACCACAGGTGAAATAGGGCACAGGAACATTTTCACATATTATCTTAAATTAACCTTCATAATTTTTCAACCTGAATAGGTCTGACTGTAGATATTTAAAATAATAATGAACATGACTGAAATTAAAAGCTGACAGTGGAAACCTGGTTGAAGAAGCCTGATGGACCTGGTTCCAGAAACCTCATTTTATTGAACACAGAATGTAGAATAAAAAAATATATATCTTGTTATTTGTATAGCGCCAACTTATTTCACAGCGCTTTCAAGTAATTTATTACCCCCCACTAAGTTGGGTACTCCTTTTACCGACCTTAGAAGGATGGAAGGCAAGAGCAAGTATAGACACATATTAGTCTTGGGGAGCCTGGTGCATACCTAAGATAGATCATATCCCTGGTTTCACAGGGTTGAGACTGAAATTGTGGAAGTGCTCTGGAATTCAATTGAGACCTCAATGATGCAAGAGAGAATAAGGTTAATTGGGAGTTGCCCATATACCCCTAGCCTTGTGAAACTTTTGTGGGCACTCTCTACTTTCTAATTAGGGATAACTGCATTCACTAATTTCCTTCACTTTCTGAGTGAGGAAGTCTATCTGCCATCCTTCGAGGAGCTGTTGCATTTCATGTAGAAAAAAGAGCTTCTTCAAGTATACCGCAGGTGTGGTGGGGAGATATGGATTCGTCCAGTATGAGCAGTAGACATTCCTTAGGCGATTGTGGCAGAGGGTTACCCACTATAGCAGTCAGTATCTGCATTGCCTCGCTTCAGAATGCTTGAATATCCACGTAAACAAAGGCTATGTGCCAGAAGACCGCTCCTTGCATCGCACACCAGTGGCATCTGTTTTGTGTTAGCCTACCCATTTTTTGTAGGTGGTAAGGCGACGGGTAGCACTGATGTAAGAAATAGAGTTGTGTAATTTTCTCTTTCTTTGACATGGGTGCATGGGCTGGAGACTCCAATGCCTCCTCCCAATCATCCCCTGCCAAATATGAGATCTGAGGTTTCCATTAGTATTCCATTGCTAGATGTATGGATATAAATTTTGGATCCCAAAATGTATCTAATTACAGATTAAATCAGTCGATGTTGGCCTCGTGATGTATATTCCTATAAAAGGGTATTGGGAGATAGAACGTTTAGAACATTCAAAATCAAGAAATTGACTATTTAGGGCATGCTGAAAATGTAAGTACCTATAAAAGGAGGAACTGGGTAAGCCAAACTCTTCCTGTAATTGCATGAAGGATTTTAGTGTTCCTCCAGTATACATGCGCCATGGCTTATGCACACTATACATCTCCCAGCAAGGAAAGTCCTCTGAAGTATAAAAGTGAGTGGGAAAGATAGGGAATGACCTATCTCCCTTCTATCCTTTTCAAACTCCTGCGCTATGGCACGGAGTTTGAACTGCCGTTGGGAAAAAAATGTTTTCATGCGCGACTATGCTCTGTACCAATGCGCAAATGGCCATCTGAAACCGCCCTCATACTGAGCAACTTTTATTCAAATAGTATATGAACTACAGTTGCTTGAAAGCTTTTACACAAAGCATTTATAGTTAATTAGTTATTCACTGAGATATTGTTTGTAGAGAGGATCCTCATGCAAATTTTTTTTGCAAATCTTTTAAATTCGAACAGTAAATTTAAACTAGACGACTTTTCATCAACCAGCGACCATTTTTTAGGTGAGCTGAAACAAAACAACTAGAAATTAGTGCGTGTTTACACTGAATCAGTCATTTGCATTCACTCTTTTGAGCAATTATTCGGATGATAGCAGTCCCGTATGAAGCCACCATTACCCTTCTCTGCTGTTAGCAGGGTCAATACAGCTTTAAAGGGTATATACACTATAGGACTCTTTGTGCTGTTCGTTTGCTTCCTACAGATGTAGCAATTGCAAATATGACTCTATTTACAACACTGTAGCACATAGTAGTACATAGCAGTTAAAGTCATTATAAAAAATAAAATTTTAAGTCAAAGGGGTTTTCTGGGAAATAAAAGAAAAGTTGAAAGGACTTAAAGGAGATGTCTCGAGGAAGCAGTGAATTTTTTTTTTTGCCCAGTCCCCCTAATTAAACATACATTACTAATTACCCCTGTAAATTACTTTCCTAGCTGGTTTCTACTTACCGTTCCAGCGTTTCAGCAACTTATAAAACTTTTTCCCAAGATGGCCGCCAGCTCTATTCGCATCGCTTGCTGTAGCCCGACGTGCGCGCTCCCGAGACGCTACCAGCTGTGTCTCCATGGCAACCAGACGCCCCGCAGCCGCCGATCGGACCCCTGGAGTGAACACGGCCGACCTGTCACCCACCGCCAGGCAGCAGGTAACCGGCGCAGCCCCCCCCCCCCCCCGGCCCAGCGCTAGTTCCCCCGGCCCAGCGCTAGTTCCCCCATCACAGCGGCAGCCCCCCCGGCCTAGCGACAGCCCCCCCCGGCCCAGCGCTTGTTCCCCCGGCGCAGCGACAGCCCCCCCGGCCTAGCGACAGCCCCCCCCGGCCCAGCGCTAGTTCCCCCGGCGCAGCGACAGCCCCCCCGGCCTAGCGACAGCCCCCCCCGGCCCAGCGCTAGTTCCCCCGGCGCAGCGACAGCCCCCCCGGCCTAGCGACAGCCCCCCCCCGGCCCAGCGCTAGTTCCCCCGGCGCAGCGACAGCCCCCCCCGGCGCAGCCCGCCGCAGCCCGGCACAGCGGCAGCCCCCCCGACCCATCACTTACCAGGACAGCTGGACGGTGGGACAGCTGGGCGGCTTCTCCGGACAGCTCGGCAGCTCTGCACCTTCCTCTAACAGAGGAAGGTACAGAATGGCCGCTCCAGCGCGCTCCCGAGCAGTGACAGCTCGTCTGCGCATGCGCAGAAGAGCTGTAGTGGGGAGCACACTGAAGCGGCTCGTGCTGAATGGAGAAGACCGGACTGCGCAAGCGCGTCTAAAAAAGCAAGCTGCCGGCGAATTTAGACGGAACCATGGAGACGAGGACGCTAGCAACGGAGCAGGTAAGTGGAATAACTTCTGTATGGCTCATATTTAATGCACGATGTATATTACAAAGTGCATTAATATGGCCATACGGAAGTGTATAGACCCACTTTGTTTCGCGAGACCACCCCTTTAAAATGAACTAAAGAGGAATATTCACCTATCTCGGAGGCTCCGCGTCCAGTACTGCAGTCCCAAAGAATGCCTCACATAACTGGTGGGCACACACATGGCGTTCATTGTGCCCGTGACCACTGACAGGCTTTAGCACCCATAGAAGAATTATCACTGAAGCTTGTGATTGGCTGAGCGGTCATGTGCACAATGAGCAGCATGTGACCGCCCACCGCTTCTTCTGGGTTCTGTGCTGCGGACAGCAAGGCTGCAGAGCTGGACAATAAAAACCCCTTTAACATTTTATACATTTGTAAATGGAAAATTACAGAACTTTCTTAATAGTTTTTTTAAATGTCCTACAATTTTGCAGCTGTAAAGCCTGTAAGAGTTCTATACCGCTCTTTCTGACATAGATACTGAAGCAGACTTGCACACATCTTACCTAATGCTTTATACCCTTCTTTGCTATTAGCAAGGTGCCAATTCAATTCTAAAGGCGATATACGTGTTTGCAGTCATTTTCAGTCTTTTTTGTTGTTCATTTGCTTCCTAAATTCAAAATTAAGTAATTTTCTAAATAGTCATTAAATATTTCCTTTCAGCTGACTGTGCTGCTCCTTCTGGCATCGATACTGATAGCACACTGGCATACTGTTCCTGGCTGCAGTCTGTCAGCTCAGAGTTGATGTCATCTGTTCTCTATTCTTCCCTTCCTTCTCTCAGTGCTACAGCTAGCAACTGGGAGGTGAGGGTAGGAGAAGAACAAACAGTTTTAGAGAGGGAGGAGAGGAACACACACACTGTAGAGAAAGAAGAAAGAATCTATTGCAGAATCTGAAAGAGTGGGGGTAGAACTCATATACAAGCCCTGTAGAGGGTGAAGAAAGTACTCATTCGGAATCTGCAGGGCGAGAGAGAACAGACAGGCCATGTAGGGAGAGATGGTACTCCCATGGCAGAATCTGCAGTGAAAGAGGTGAAAGAGAATCAGTGTCAGTGTATGGTGTGCCTTGCACCCAACCATATACAGCTATTAGGCATTTTTTATGTTTTTGCTATGCCATGAAGTAGTGTTTGGTTTCATCTCATGTGCCAACTTTAGGTTACTGCCCCTTTCAAAGAAAGTGTATGTCCATGAATAGGTGTATTTTATTAGAAGACTGATGAAATGATTCTGGTAGATTGTCACCTATCTTGCATGTCAATCTGTCACATTTACATCTGGGAAAAGTTGAGTGGATATAGGCAGATGTTTAAGTGTATTTCCTGCCAAGCAGAGATCATGAATATTCATTCAACTGCCTTTCACACCTGTACCACTGGGGCTTTTTTTATTGCATTTGCTCCTTTTAGGACCAGCAAGGAAGTTCTTTGTTGTAGTGATAATAAAATTAGCTATTTGTAGGAGATCCCATTTTCTCTTTGCCCCTCCAATACACATTCCCCAGACTTACTGACTGCAATGTCCCACCACTGAGATGGAGCAAAAAAAAAAAATATAATGGGTATTACGGGTCATTCAAAGTTCCCAGCTAAACAGCAATTATATTTTTAAAACTGTGAGTGTACCATGAATGCAGTACATTGACTCCAGTCACTCTATGACCCCACCCAGAACTCACAGAATCACATATCTTGGAAAGTTAATCATATGTTGCATGTTTGGTATCCACTTGTAGGTTAATTCGTTATATGAAATATGGCCAAATATTGGAGTGCCTCTAAGGGAAATATAGTCAGAACATGAAATTCTGAGAATACAGTGCATACAGTGTCATGTTCCTGCATGTCTGTGCAGGGCGTCAGACATGAGCTGTGGACAAACCTGTTCAGGGTGCATGGTGTTCAGTGTTATATGCAAATCCCTGTCATGTTGGTGTGAGCCGCGTTCAGTCCTGTTGTGTTTCATTTGTCACCTAGGTCTAGGTAGGTCCCTAGGTTCCAGTGTGGTCCCTGTCAGGACAATCACCTCGTATGCAGGCAAGTCTCATGTGGAAGTTAGTCATGTCTTGTTAAATTAGGGACCTGCAAGACAACTAGGACCCTGATTAGTCATTTGGGTATGTTTGGTTGTCTTTTGGGCATTTGTCAATCAGTGTGTTATGTCTGTCTGTGAATTATGTTCACTGTTTCCGAGTCCCGTCGGGGTTTCGCCAGTTTATGAGTTTGAATGATGTAACAGAATGCACACGGATGACAGATAGGAGTGACTAGATGTAACACTGGGCATCATTCTTCTGGAAGACTCTTAGTAACCATGCTCAGTCCTGCTGCACTAAAATTATGCCAAATTTAGGCACACGCAGTGATTTGGCATAATTTTTGGTACAACTGCATAGTCCATCACCAAAGTAACTTAACCCTTTAGTGTGAGTTCCTTGTATTGTCACATTACTGGGAACACTTCCAGAGTAATGGCCAGATCCCGACTGGTGGGGTAAAGGGTGAAAACTGGGGTACCTCAGATGTTGCCACTAGGTCTGGCCCAAAGGTAAACTAGTGTGTGACACGACGAGTTCACATCCACTGATCCAGACAGTAAGTCACAGCCATACTGTTGCTGAGCAGTGGAAAATTTGGGTTACAGCTGAGCTCACTCCTGCAACACAGCTTTCCCAGGGTCTCAATATTCAGCAACTGAGTGGATGTGACTTACATTAAAAGTAGTACAATACCAGATTGATGTGGGGCTGATGCTGTAACCTAGCTTGTTCACTGTCTGGATCAGTCTGGCTTCAGCTCAGTGATGATCCATTTGACCATTTTAAATCCTCTCGACTCAAGAGGGCCTAATAGGGTCTGTAACCCAGCTTTCCCATAAATGCTCCAGGTCACATAAAACAGATAACATAGAGACCCCCATATATCCCTCTTTTCAAGACCCTTTACAATTTTTATACATCTATAATTAAAGAGGGGTGGAGGCTTCTTTTACACTGACAGATATTCTGATAGGAACAAACGTTGATTGACACTTTTGCAAGTCTGTTGGTGTTTGTTCAGCTCCGTTTACATGGTGTAATTAGCAGTACTGTATACATCCGAACAATCATGATTATTTAAGTACATACAGTTTTGTTATTGTCAGTAGTACCTTCCAGTTTACAAGGGAGTTATGCTGCCTACAACCGATGATTTTCAGTGCTGCATAAAGGATGTGGTCAACTGGCAAAGCAACATTTGCTAGTTTGTTGCCTGATTGTCAGTACCTTCACATAGGGCAACGACCGGGTGAGTAAATGTTTGGAAAAACAATATTTGCTGGTAATTGGCCCATGTGAAAGTTTCTTAAAGCTTTCCACACCCCACCCTCTTCCCAAATTAAAACTCTGGATATTCCCCTGCTCTAAAGATATATAAAGCAATAGTAGATACTTTGACTTACTCCAGCGTAACAGATCCGAACCTTGAATGCCTGAAGTATAATCTTACTCTTCAGTTTATTTGTCCTCAATAAAAGGAATCATGAAAGCAGAAATGCCCCTGATGCCCACTAAACTGTGGACGAAGTGTGCTTCAGGAGCATTGCTAGGGTATCAAAAAATCAGGGGCTCAAGGCCCAAATTGCCTGCTCCCCTAAGAACAAAAATATTTATTTATCATATAACATTTTTGCCTCCATACCAGAAGCAAATATTACCACAGTACAGGGATTAATTGTTTCCTTCGTACTGGACAAACCGCACTACACAATAACCAATATTACCATTAACACAAGACTACTAAAATACGAGGCTCAAATATTACTGCCACACTATGACCATTAAATAGAGACTAAATTATCTTACCATAGTGATACTGAATAAAGACCAATATTATCAATAATTCCATTATACACGGCCCAGATGGTACCACCACACTATGACCACTACATAGTGACTGAATATTATTACCAAACCAATACTCAATAAATCAGTCTCCTATCATTTATTGCCAGCCTGGTACAGGTGGCACAATCTAGCGTTTTAATTGTGCCTTTTGCATCGGACATTGACATTTGTGTGTTTCCAGCTACTAGAATGGTAGGGAAGCTATAAGGTAAAGTTATCAGTCATATCGACATCCGCTGATACAAATAAGAGTGTCACATGGGATACAGGGCACTGGGCTAGAGGTCCGGGGTGCCGCTGATGTATCTGCACATTTGTATGCATCCTATCGTGTGTGTATATGTTCATATGAGAGCACTAGTGAATGTTTATGCGCATGTACTGTATGTGTGCACATGTCTTTTGTGTATATCTTGATTTTTCCATTTATGTATGTATTTGTGTAGTCATAAACTCTTTGTAGGCTGTCACAGATGAGGGAACCCCATTCGAAATTCTGCTACAGGGCCTTGTTCTTACTTGGAACTCCACTAGATGTAGGCATAAACCACTTTTATTTCCTATGCCTCATTTAATATAGCCCATAACCACACTATACAGAAGAGGAAGTGTGACATTGAATATGCAACTTTCTGAACACTAAACTGACTTATTGAAAATACAATAAAAAGAATGAAGGTTATGCTGTAGACTTAGTGCTCACTAATAGTTAATGACTGCTTAAATAAATGACAGTTCCTGACCATCAGTTTATATTGAATGTAGCAGAGAGTGAAATTGAAATGACTGTGGTTGTCCTGTTACATTGTTAAAAAGTAAATGAGCATAACACTTTTGAGCTTTACTTTACTATGCAAAGGTAACCTTGAAGATACACACACAACATTCCACCGCAACTGTCTACTGTTTAGATTTCTGAAAAATTAAGTAACATCAGTCTTACTTAAAGGGGTATCACCAGAATTTCATGTTATCGTCTATCCACATGCAGCATCCCATAGCGTGACCTGGGACACAGGACGTACGTTGAGGAGCTGGAAGGGCAAGATGGTGGCTTGTAATGGCGGCACTTGCCACACTCCTCCCGTAGGGACGCACGTAGCCTTGGCCAGGGCAGCACCTGGCCTCTTCCGGACACCCCTCAGAGGGGGATGCCCAATAAACTTGTGAACAGGTATAGGGGTTGTCATGGGTGACGCCACTGTTCCGTTACCCACTGGAAAGACCATCGGTGGAAAATAAATGAGCCGCAGACTTGTATAACGCACCTCAGGTCCCTGGGAACGGTCGGGGCCTGGTAAAACTTTACTTCTCATCAAACACTGTGTAAAAGGCACAAATTACACAGAACAGATGTACAGGACAAAAGAATCTTCTTTAGTACCTCTACACGGTGATCCCAGCTCTCACTCACCCATTCATGAATTCATGAATGGGTGAGTGAGTGCTGCCTCTGATTGGCTGAGCGCAGGGACCAATCAGAGGCAGCTCTCAGCTATTGAATAACAGCTGAGAGCTGCCTTTGATTGGTCCTTGTGCTCAGCCAATCAGAGGCAGCTCTCAGCTGTCATTCAGTAGCTGAGAGCTGCCTCTGATTGGTCCCTGCGCTCAGCCAATCAGAGGCAGCACTCACTCACCCATTCATGAATTCATGAATGGGTGAGTGAGAGCTGCCTCTGATTGGTGAGGGCTGTGACCAATCAGAGGCAGCACATTCAGCAGGCGGGGATTTTAAATCCCCGCCTGCTGAATACTACAGAGAGCGCGGCTGAACTCCGGCTGCAGGAAAAAGGCGAGTATACTTTTTTTTTTATTTTACACATTTTCAGGATGGTTTTCAGGGAAGGGCTTATATTTTAAGCCCTTTCCCGAAAATTCATCCAGTGCTTGCCGGCAGCCCATTGCTTTCAATGGAGCCGGCTGTATTGCTGGCTCCATTGAATTCAATGGGCGAACATCGTTCTCCTCTGCCACAACTGTGCCACAGCTGTGGCAGAGGATAGCGGGCAGCGCTTCTTTGATTGGGGCCCTTTCGCTGAAAACGCTGCTAGGTGCAGATTTTTCAGCGAAACATCGGCCCCGGTCATGCGATTTGCGGATGCGCATCCGTTATGCGATCCGCAAATCGCGGAAAAAACGCCTGTGTGACTTAGGCCTCAATGTTAAAAGAAAATGAATGAAATGATTTGGAAATCTCATATAAGCATATTTTGTTCGCAATAGAACCCAAAACACATATCAGAAGGTGAAAGGGAGACATTTTCCAAATTCATTTTAAAAAGTTAACTCATTTAGAAGTTAATGGCAGCAACACATCTCAAATAAATTGGGACAGGGTTAATAGCAGGCTTGAAAAGTAAGTGGTACTAATGAAAAACAACTGGAGTAACAATTTTCACCAAGTCACATGATTGTTTATAAAAAGAGCATGTTAGAGAGGCAGAGTCTCTCAGAAGCAAAGAAGGTAAGAGGTTCACCAATCTGAAAAACTGTGCCTAAAAGATTGTGGAACTATTTCAGAAAAATGTTCCTCAATATAAAATTGTGCACTTGAATACTCCACCATCTACAGTATATAATAGCATGAAAGATTCAAAGAATCTGAATAAATTCATGCGTACAAGGACAAAGCCGATGGTCAATATTGAATGCTCGAGATCTACAAGCCCTCAGGCGGCACTACATTAAAAAACAGGAATTATTCTGTAATGCAAATCACTGCATGGGCTCAGGGATACTTTCAGAAATCATTGTTTGTGAACACAGTCCACCATGCAATCCACAGGTCCATGTTAGACCCATATCAATCCAGAAACAACAGATTCGTCTCTGAACCAAAGCTCATTTAAAATGGACTGAAGCAAAATGGAAAACTGTTCTGTGATCAGATGAATCCAAATTTGAAATTCCTTTTGGAAGCCACAAACACCATGTCCTGTGGACTCAAGAAGAGAAGGATCATCTAAATTGTTATCATCATACAGTTCGAAAGCCTGCATCTCTGATAGTATGGCATTGCATTAGTGCCTATGGCATGGGTAGCTTACACATCTTGAAAGTCACTATCAATGCTGACCAGTATATAGAGGTTTTTGAACAACATATGTTGCCATCTAGATAACTCAGGGAAGGCCTTGCATATTTCAGCAAGACAATGCAAAACCACATACTGCATCCATCACAACAGCATGGCTTTACAGAAGAGTCTGGGTGTTGAACTGGCCACCTGCAGTTCAGGTCTTTCACCAATAGAAAACATTTGGCGCATTATGAAATGCAAAATCCGGCAAAGACGACCCTGGACCATTGAGCAGCTAGAATCCTACATCAGACAAGAATGGGCCAACATTTTTCTCCCAAAACTCCAACAAGTGGTCTCCACACTTCCCAGATGTTTACAGACTATTGTAAGAAGAAGAGTAGATGCTACACAATAGTAGACATGGTCCTGCTTTAGCTTTTGTGAGATGTGTTGCTGCCATCAATTTCTAAATGAGTTAATTTTTTGAAATGAAATGGAAAACTGTCTCCCTTTCACTTTCTAATATGTGTTCCATGTCCTATTGTGAATAAATTATGGTTTTATGAGATTTCTAAATCATCGCATTCTTTTTTCTTTACATTTATTTACACATTACACAGCATCCCAACTTTTCCGAAATCGGGATTGTAAAAGGCAGAAGACAGATGATCAATGAAAACTAAATAAGTTCCAAAATGCCTAAAAAATCCAAGGTCAGAATAGACAGATCTAAATTATTATAATCACATGTAGGGATCAAAAGAAGGCAAAGCTACTAAAGAGGATCTTTAGCGCTATATAAATTAAAGAAGAAAGAATAGCTGATGTAAGCACTCATAATATACTTAATTGGCTGAATGTAGGTATGGCCAAAGCTAAGAAAATTAAAATAAGTGTAAACAAGGGTCCAGGTCAAGATAGATTTCAGCCAAGACGTCTTAGAAAAGTCAGTTCTAGAAATTCTCTAGTGACTAGTGTAGTCCTAAGGGACATGAGCAAGACAAATGTGGTGCGCATTTTCAAAAATGATTCTGTCTTCTCCCAGTAAGATTAAAATACATTGTGGGAAAATGTTTGAGAGCTTCTTAAGGAACTATATAAAGGAGTATGTGACAGAAAATAGTATTTTAAGTGATAGCCAGCATGGTTTTACTAAGGACAAAAGTTTTCAAACCAACCTAATTTGTTTTCATGAAGAGGTAAATAGAAGCTTGGATAGAGTAACTGCTGTGGATGTAGTGTTTTGGGACTTTGCAAAGGAATTTGACACTGTCCCTCATTTATACTAAACTAGCTGATATACCTGGCTTCGCCCGAATTAATTTGGTACTGGTGTTTATCTGGTGTTCACACGGAAAATCTTATGAAGTCGTGGTTACTTTAGAGATACTGAGGAAAAACATATGTTCACCATTTTGCATAGTTCTCTGCGTTACCCAGGAAACACCACGTGGAGGTAACCATGCAACGTTTCCTTCATATAAAATGACATCAGGAAGTGAGAGAATTAGATTACGTACATAAAATATGGACACTAATTCTTTTGCGCTTAGAATTGAATAATCGAGTTGGGACCCATTAACTTTTCATATTTATGACACAATCAATGCTTGTGCCAAATTTCATGTTTCTATGACATTGGGAAGTGAGAGATTTAGATTATGTACGTAAAATTTGGACGCTAATTCTTTTGCGCATAGAATTGAATAATCGAGTTGGGACCCATTAGCTTTCCCTATTTATGACATAATCAATGCTCGTGCCAAATTTCCCGTTTCTATGACACTGGAAAGTGAGAAAATTACATTCGCACGTAAAATTTGGACGCTAATTCTTTTGCGCATAGAATTGAATAATCGAGTTGGGACCCATTAGCTTTTCCTATTTATGACATAATCAATGCTCGTGCCAAATTTCCCGCTTTTATGACACCGGAAAGTGAGAAAATTACATTCCGCACGTAAAATTTGGACGCTAATTCTTTTGCGCATAGAATTGAATAATGGAGTTGGGACCCATTAGCTTTTCCTATTTATGACATAATCAATGCTCGTGCCAAATTTCCTGTTTCTATGACACCGGAAAGTGAGAAAATTACATTCCGCACGTAAAATTTGGACGCTAATTCTTTTGCGCATAGAATTGAATAATCGAGTTGGGACCCATTAGCTTTTCCTATTTATGACATAATCAATGCTCGTGCCAAATTTTCCGTTTCTATGACCCCGGAAAGTGAGAAAATTAGATTCCGCACGTAAAATTTGGACGCTACTTTTTTGCGCATAGAATTGAATAATGGAGTTGGGACCCATTAGCTTTTACTATTTATGACATAATCAATGCTCGTGCCAAATTTCCTGTTTCTATGACACTGGAAAGTGAGAAAAATACATTCCGTACGTAAAATTTGGACGCTAATTCTTTTGCGCATAGAATTGAATAATCATGTTGGGACCTATTAACTTTTCCTATTTATGACATATTCAATGCGCCTGCCAAATTTGAAGTTTTTATGACATTGGGAACTGAGAGATTTAGATTATGTACGTTAAATTTCGACGCCAATTCTTTTGCGCTAGAATTGAATAATCGAGTTGGGACCCAATTACTTTTCCTATTTTCGAGATAATCTATGCTTGCGCCAAAATTCATGTTTCTACGACATCGGGAAGTTGGAGAACTTTTGGCGAGTCAGTCAGTCAGTGAGTCAGTCAGTGAGCCAGTGAGGGCTTTCGTCTTTATATATATAGATGGATAGATTAAGGTCTCTAGTAGAGATGAGCGAGCATACTCGTCCGAGCTTGATACTCGTTCGAGTATTAGGGTGTTCGAGATGCTCGTTACTCGTAACGAGCACCACGCGGTGTTCGGGTTACTTTCATTTCCTTCCCTGAGAAATTTGCGCGCTTTTCTGGCCAATAGAAAGACAGGGAAGGCATTACAACTTCCCCCTGCAACGTTCAAGCCCTATACCACCCCCCTGCAGTGAGTGGCTGGCGAGATTAGGTGTCACCCGAGTATTAAAATCTGCCCCTCCCGCGGCTCGCCACAGATGCATTCTGACATTAGTTCAGGGAAAGTGGTATCTTGGTGGAGCTGCTATAGGGAGAGTGTTTGGAGTATTTTAGGTTTCAAGAACCCCAACGGTCCTTCTTAGGGCCATAGAAATCGCAGATTGCACCTATGTGCGATCTGCGATTCCTGTTCTCTTCTCTATATGCGCTCAATGGGGCCGGAGGCAGCAGCGCCGACCCCATTGAGAACATATAGAAGACAAATCATTCTTCTCTGCCACAGCTGTAACAGCTGTGGCAGAGAAGAACGATGTTTGCCCATTGAATTCAATGGAGCCAGCAATAGGGCAGGTTCCACTGAAAGCAATGGGCTGCCGGCGTGCGCGGGGATGAATTGTCGGGAAGGGCTTAAATATATAAGCCCTTCCCTGCAATTCATCCAGAAATGTGTTACAATAAAAATATATACCGGCGTATAAGGCGACGGGGCGTATAAGACGACCCCCCAACTGTCACCTTATACGCCGGCAATACAGTGGAGCAAAGAATAAAAATCATTACTCACTTCTTCTGGTGTTCTGCGCCGCTGCTGCAGGCTGTCGCTCCCTCCTGGTTCCCGGCAGACCATTGCTTTCTCTACGAAGGGCTTTAAATCCCCGCCTCCAGAAACACACGTGCCTTCAGCCAATCACAGCCAATGACAATGATGTCATTGAATGGCTGTGATTGGCTGTGTTTCTGGAGGCGGGGATTTCAAGCCCTGCGTCCAGAAAGCAATGCTCTGCCGGGAACCAGGAGGGAGCGACAGCCTGCAGCAGCGCCGCAGAACGTCAGAAGAAGTGAGTAATGCTTTTTATTCTTTGCTCCGCTGTATTGCCGGCGTATAAGGTGACAGTTGGGGGGTCGTCTTATACGCCCCGTCGCCTTATACGCCGGTATATATTTTTATTGTAACACATTTCTGGATGAATTGCAGGGAAGGGCTTATATATTTAAGCCCTTCCCGACAATTCATCCTGCGATCGCCGGCAGCCCATTGCTTTCAGTGGAACCTGCTGTATTGCTGGCTCCATTGAATTCAATGGGCAAACATCGTTCTTCTCTGCCACAGCTGTTACAGCTATGGCAGAGGAGAACGATCTTTACGCTGACAGTGCGGGGGGGGGGGGCACTCTTGCCGCTATTGTGGCTTAATAGTGGGACCTGGGAACTTGAGATGCAGCCCAACATGTAGCCCCTCGCCTGCCCTATCCGTTGCTGTGTCGTTCCCATCACTTTCTTGAATTGCCCAGATTTTCACAAACGAAAACCTTAGCGAGCATCGGCGATATACAAAAATGCTCGGGTCGCCCATTGACTTCAATGGGGTTCATTACTCGAAACGAACCCTCGAGCATTGCGAAAATTTTGTCCCGAGTAACGAGCACCCGAGCATTTTGGTGCTCGCTCATCTCTAGTCTCTAGGTATAGTTTGTAATTGGTTTGAAAACTAGCTCAAGCACCATATGCAGGTGGTAAGTGGATATACTCTGGATGGTGCCCAAATAGCTGGTACACCAACAGGTAAAGTGCTAAGTCTGCTATTACATTTATTTAGTGATGATATACAGAATGTAGCAACACCAACCTTGACTGGCATGGCACGCTACACAGTTATTGTAGCATACCTACTCTTTTCGCAAAATATGGCAGTCATTGTAAAATAATGTCTACACAAATAGTGTAGCGTGATGAACGGATATTCTGCACATAAAACGCACAGGTGTAGCATGCTAAATGTTGATTTGACATTTACTGCATCTGTATAGGATGAATTTAATAGCAGTGTTTGAATTTTTGCAGATAACATGAAGCTATTTAAAATAATGCGTTCTACGGAAGATGTTAATAAATTACAAGGCGGTTCGTACACATGGAGTTTTTGGGCATCTAATTGGCAAACTAAGTTCAATGTAGATAAGTGTAAAATGTTAGGGTCCATTTAGACTGGACGAATGTCAGGCAAACAATGCCCGACACTTGTCCCTGTATTTCCTTGCTCCTGTGCTCCTGTACGGGAACTAGTACTGCTGGCTCGCTCAAAGAGTGGCCAGCAGGGGGGCGGAGCAGCTGCAGGAGTTTTCTCTCCACACGCTTCCCTGTCCCCCTCTCCATTTTCTTAACATAGCAGCCATTCAGTACTGAACAGCCGCTATTTACACTGAACGATGAGTGATCTGCTCATCATCCATCATTTATGCTGCATAAACGATGATGAGCTGAATGCTGATCGTTCAGTGTAAATAGCGGCCGTTCGATATTGAACAGGTGCTATATTATGTCAATGGAGAGGGGCAGGGGAGCGGGAGAAGAGAAATCTCCTGCAGCCTCCCCACTGTGAGCCAGCGATACTAGCTCCCATGCAGGTGCATGGGTGCTAGTATGTGCAGGGACGAGTGTCAGGCATTGTTTGCCCGACGTTCATCCCATTCAAAAGGGCCTTTACATATGGATACTAATTATCTTCATGCTTCACATGTATTATGAGTCATAAAACAGAGAGACACTTCTAGAGAAGGATCTGGGTGTACTTCTAAATCATAGACTAAATAACAGTGAGCAACTCCAATTAGTCACTTCTAAGACCAGCAAGATTCTGTCATGTATTTAAAAAGGCACAAATTCATGGCAAAGGGCCACTCTACAATGTATTAGTGCAGCATTATCTAGAATTTGCAATTCAGTTCTGGACACTAGCTCATAGAGAAGATGCCTGAAGTTGGAATAAACACAAGGAAGAGCAACCAAAATAACATATGTCTTTCCAGTTCAGCTTATTGTCCCTCCCCCCTCCCCCCAACCCATATTGATCCAGAGGAAGGCAATAAAAAAAACAATGAGATGAGGTAGAAGCCAATTTTCCTCCTTTATAGAAAAAAATTCCTTCCCAACTTTAGTCTGGCAATCAACCCCTGGATCACTGACCCTTCTAACGTAATTAGTGATTATAACATGTACTATTGTTACACTCAAGAAAGCCTTTCAGGTCCCTCTTAAACTCTTTTATCGAATTTACCATCACCACTTCCTCAGGCAGTGAGTTCCATAGTCTCGCTTCTCTTGTAGCAAAGAATCTGCTTCTATGTCGGTGTAGAAACCTTCTTTCCACTAGATATAGAAGGCATCACCTTTGTTACAGTCACAGTTCTTGGTATAAGTAGATCATGGGAGGGATCTTTTTATTGACCCCTGATATATTTATACATAGTTATTAGGTCAGCCCTCTGCCATCTTGTTTCTAAACTAAACAACCCCAATTTTGGTAACCACTCTGAGTATTGTAGTCCACCCATTCCATTAATTACTTTAGTTTCCCACCTTTTAACTTGCTCTAGTTATGATATGCACTGATAGAGTACTGGTGCCCAAAACTGTACAAAATATTCTATGTGTGGTCTTACCAGTGACTTGTAAAGAGGAAGCACAATATTCTCACAGAGTCAGGCGAATTGAGTGATCTCATTTGAGACCTTGACTTGTCAAAAGATAAGTTGGAACTTCTAGGGTCAAGACTACAGCAATGGAATCTTCTCTAACATGATGTCATGGTCTCACACTACAGAGAACCTCAGATGAATCTGCTTCTTTTTTTTTTTCTTTTAAACTCTTTTTTATTGGCAGTTAGGAAGATCATACATGTACAGAATTATGCAGTCATCAAAAGTCATGTACTCAAAATATACATTTACAGTGGTGATGTCATCTATAGGTGTTACCATGGTTTTTCTGTACAATGGTAGCGATGTAAATAGTTTCAATCCATACTTATATCTTCCATTTTTTTCTTTTTCTCTCCACCTTAATTCCCCAATGTTTTAATGTAGTAATTTGAAAACAAAGACCTAAATATCTATAAAACATTTAACTTATTGGCGGTAGATCTCATCAGCATCCAACCTCACTTGTGTCCCATCATCTAATCTCAAGGGGTCCCAGTTGGTTTGTGTCCTTTTGGATGTAGTACCATGAAGTGTTGGTAAATTGGTTCATGCATTCATATATTTCTTGAGGGTTGAGGAATTTCTCTATAAATCTTTTCCACTTTTTGAAAAATTTGGGGGCTTGGGATTCTACTTGTCTTTCTATCTCTATCCTTTCTACTTTTAGAAGATGTTTTAATTGTTGTATAATGTCCTTTATGCGAGGGGGCTTTGTTAACAGGCAGTCATTTAGAAGACATCTTTTGCTGATCAATAATATAGTGTGAGTCATTTTAGAATTTCTCGTCTGGTTAGGTAAGTGTTGGAAAAAGTACATCTGCGGAGTTAGTTGTAAGAGCTGTCCCCCTATGTCCTGGATTAGTTTTTGCGCTTCTGCCCAATAGTTTCGGATTTTGGGGCAGTGCCATATGCCATGTAGGAAGTCAGATTTCGGCTGAGCGCATCTAGGGCATGCTTGCAGTCTAGTCGGTCGTTTTGGGTTGTGTGGCTTGTCAAATCCATATATAGCTCCATGGAGTATTCTGAAATAGGTTTCCCTCCATCTCTCATTTGATATCGCCTGTCTCACCGCAGGCCAACTTTCAGTCAATTTCTCAGGTAGCTCTATATCTTGGAGTTCTCGGGCCCATTTTTTAAATAGGTTGGGGTTGAAATTATTTTCTGTCACCCCTCCCTCTCTAAGTTTAGTGTAAAGTTTTTATATTGAGTGTTTGTATGTGTAGTCTTTCACCATGATATCTAATGGGTTGAGTATAGCCTCCTTTGTTATGTCCGCTAGTCTGTCCCGGAGGAAGTTGCGTACTTGAGCAAATGGTAGGAAGTGGGACAGAGGTAGGTTATATTCCTCACACATCTCTTTAACCCATTTACGACCAGCCACTGTATATATACGGCGGCTGGTGCTGGGCTTAAAGGACCACCGATCGTAAAAATACGGCGGTGCTCTAAGCCTCCTGCCTCTGCAATCAGTGAGAGACAGGTACGGGTTATCAGCTGTTAGTGACAGCTGATAACCTGGAGCAGAAGGCAGGAGGGGTTTTTAACCCTTCCTGCCTTCTGCTTCCCCGATATACAGTGTCGGGGCAAAGTGAAAGTAAGAAGTTCTTTCACTACGGGAGCCTCGGGGGGTCATGTGACCTCCCGGGATTCCCTGCTACTGCAGAGCTGGAGGATCAGACTTAGACCCTGGCAGCTCTGCAGGTGACTAATGTCACCACAGGGGTTGCTATCCCCTGCAACTGGGGATCCTATGGACACCCCAGCTACAGTGGGAAAATGTCAAATAAAGTTTAAAAAAAAAAAAGTGAGTGTCCCCCAGAGGTCTTATATGACGTCATGGGGGACATAGATAGTAAAAAACACAATTACATACATAAGTAAAACAAAACAACAGAATAAAACAACAAAACATACATAAAAAAGGGAATAACACAATGCAGACGCCAACAAAAACCGTCACCGTATGCGCCCTATAAACCAAAACCATACATACTATATATCAAAACATCCGAAATAAATAGAGGAACCCATTTCCATACTTTATTTTAGTGTAAATATAAAAATAATTTTTTAAAAAACTATAAATGTTAAAAAAATCATTTTTTTTTAGCATTTTACCCCCAATAAAACTAAAATACGGGAAAAAAAGTCAGTGAAAAAGATATTAAAAAAATAGTCCTATATGTCACGGAAAAAAAAACGTAGCAAAAATAATTTTGGTAGCTAAAGGAAAAAAAATAGAGCAGTAAAACCGCCACATGGGTAAAATCCCTAAAAAGTGTCTGGTCCTTAAGGTACAAAACAACCTGGTCCTTAAGGGGTTAAAGGTCTTATATCTGGGGCATTCCGAATGCATGAGGTGATGGACTTTCATAATCCCCTTATTTCGCTACATTTCAAACATTTTATTTTCTCTCCCCTCCTTAAATTCTGGGTGTTGCCACAAGTCCATATGTTTGGAGAGCTTGTACGGTAGACCAAAAGCTTTTCGGACTATTTTCCAAGCTGCTATAGTGTCTTTTGCCATTATTGAGTGTTTGCACTCTATTGGAAGATTAGAGTAGTTAGTGTGTAGTAAGGCGTTCAAGCTCCATGGAGTGAACAGTTCTGTTTCTATGTCCGTATTCGAGTAATCGTTAGAGTTTCGTAGCCAGTCCAACGAGTGCCTCATAAGGCTAGCCACATTGTATAGTTGAATGTTTGGGAAGTTAAGTCCTCCTCCGCTTATGGGGAGCATTAGTTTTTTTAAGGCTATACGTGGTCTTTTCCGTGACCACACAAAAGTCGTAAATGCGGTATGTAATTTTGCTAAGTCGTGCCTTTGAAGTAATAGAGGGATTGTCTGCAGAGGGTAAAGAAGTCTTGGGAAACTGATCATTTTGATCAAGTGGCATCTTCCCGTGAGGGAGAGCGGGAGATTACTCCATCCATTCAGCTCTCTTATTATTTTAATTATTATTGGGGGATAGTTTAATGTATAAAGGGATTCTGTTTTTTTACCCATGTTTATGCCCAGGTATTTGATATGTGTCTTTGCCATACTGACAGGGTAGTTTCTAGTGTTTGTATCTGTAAGATTACCCCGAGGGGAGATATCTAATAGTTCGCATTTCGTGGTGTTTACTTTAAATCCTGAACGTTTTCCAAAGTCTTCCAGCATGGCAAAGACTCGTGGTAGGTCAGATTTTGGTCGGGAGAGCGCTATCAATATGTCGTCCGCAAATAACATGGTTTTTATGGTTTTCTTCTGGACCTCTATACCCCTAATCTCGGTGTTACCTTCTAGCTTTCGTGCTAATGGCTCAATTGCCAGGTTGAATAAAAGTGGTGACAGAGGGCAGCCTTGCCTCGTCCCTTTTTGTAGGGGGAAGCTTGGGGATAGGAAGCCCGGGGTGTGAATTTGTGCCTGTGGAGAGGAGTAAAGTTTCCATAGGTAGGCACAGAAAGGTCCTTTGAAACCCATCTTATCTATCACCTCCCTCAGCCAAGACCATGAGACATTATCGAAAGCCTTTTCAGCGTCTATTGTGAGAAGGGCTGGAGAAGGGTGAGCATTCGGGTGTATCTTGATATCATCTAGGATTGTCAAGATTCTCCTTATGTTTATAATGGCTAATCGTCCTTTTGTAAAGCCCGCTTGGGTTGGAGATACTAAGTGGGGCATAATGGTGGCCAGGCGATGTGCCATAATTTTGGCTATTAATTTCAAATCGTTGTTTATTAGGGAGATTGGTCTATATGATTTAGCTTCTGTGGGATCTTTACGGGTTTGGGTAATAATTTGATGTGGGCTACATTTGTGTCCGAGGGGATTAGGTTATCTTGCATATAGCCATTGAATAGTGTCTTGAGTAATGGGGTCATTTGGTCTTTTAATATTTTATAAAATTCGCTCGTATATCCGTCTGGCCCCGGGGCTTTGTTATTTCCCATATTTTTGATACCTTCTTTTATCTCCCCCTGGGATACCGGTGTGTTTAGTAAATTTGTTTGCTCCTCGGTCAATCTGGGCCACAATATGTCTTAAAAAAGGTCCTCTCCAGTAGCTATGTGTGGTTGTGGTTGAGAGTATAATTTTGAATAAAATTCAAGGAATATGTTGTTAATTTTTTGGGGGTGAGAGTGTGGTTTTCCTGTAGAGTCTTTCAGACATGAAATGTTCGACCTTTGAAAGGGCCCTCTTACCAAATTGGCCATGATTTTCCCTGCCTTGTTACCGTACTTAAATAGTTTTGCTTCTTTACGGGAATACGCTAGCGCTTCCCTTTTTTGTAGCCAGGTCTCATATGTTTCCTTTGTTTTTGTCCAATTTTGTTTATTTTGGTTATTTGGCTTTTCTTGGAATTGGGTATATGCGTCGCGTAGTTGCTTATTGAATTTACTGATGGTATCTTTAATGTTCCTTTTCAAAGAGATCACGTATGCAATTATCCTGCCCCGGATAACTGCCTTGGCCGTGTCCCAGAGTAGTTGAGGGTTGTCTGAGTAAGCTTTATTGTCGGACATAAATTCCATCCACCACCCCCCCTTCAATAGTGCGCAGAATGTCTCATCTTCTGCTAGGTATGTTGGAAATCTCCAGATATAATCTGTGCCCTTCGGGGTTTCTTCGCATAGCGGTAGTATCACTGGCGCGTGGTCTGATATCACCATATCCCCTATGGAGATTTTTATGAGTTTTGGCATTAAGATGGACGACATTAGTATGTAGTCTATTCTGGACCATGAATTGTGCACATGTGAAAAATGAGTATATTCTCGCCCCTCTGGGTTGAGTTCACGCCATGCGTCTTTTAGAGTGGTTTTGTTTACGAAGTTTAGAAAATTTAAGTTATGATATCTGATCCGGTCGCTCCGAGACGCCTGGCTACGCCTATCTTCTCCCATCTTCATAGCCGCGTTAAAGTCGCCCCCTATTATTTTTGGCTTTTCGTTGTCTGCCAGTATTTTGTCCGATACATTTTCTAAGAACTGCTTATTATTGGTGTTGGGGCCATAGATATTGTAAATGTTGTAGCTCTCCCTTCCTATTTTAATCTGTAAGAGTGCTATCCTGGCCTCCGAGTCGTGCCAGTGTCCTTCTACTTCAATATTTAATCCCTTCTTAATTAAAATCATTACCCCTGCCTTTGATTGTACTGCTGGTGACCCGTATATTTCCCCAACCCACATCCTGCGCATACGGAAGTAGTCCTCTTCTCCTAGGTGTGTTTCCTGTAGCAAAGCTATGTCTGCTTTCAGACGTTTTAAGTGGCATATTATTACCGAACGCTTTTGTGGTGGTCTGAGACCTTTTACATTCCATGAGATAATTTGCATAGTGCTAATTTCTTTTCTAGGTAGCTTTTAGATGGAAATTGCATGCTTGAAGGGCCCCCGCGGTCAAACAGAGAAATAAAAAGTTATAACTTTAAACTCTTAACTTTCAATTAACTTCAAATGGTCTCTTAACCTTCTTCTTTCTTCTTCTGAGCCCCTATGTCTTATAGCAATAGGGGTATTAATGCAATCTCCCTCAGGGTAGGATGCGTAGCATCGCCCCTAAGGAATGTCGCATGAGTTGATCTCCTTCAATTCCACTTCATAAGCCTCGTCTAGGAGCTTGTATTTGTTACAGTCACGCAACATCGACTGTAGATATTTTCAGATTATTAGATCGTCATGCTCCACTTGTGGATTACAACATGGAATTAGGGTAAACCCAACTCCATTTTTGTTTTATATACGTTAATTTTAACGTTTAACTTTCCGCTCCAGATAATTGCATATTGTAATAACAAATTAAAACAAATGTACATGTTTGTAATACAATCCATCCCCCCCCTATTTAACAAAACTGTTGTCCCGTAGCGATCTTCCCAAATGTCTCCCTAATGTCCATTCCGTGAGGTCATATACTCACGACCCTGTTGGGACATCACGGGGGATTTGTAGGTTCCAGTGCGGGCCTGCAGAGTTGGTCAATTGGCCTAGCGGGAACGTTCTGATTGTCTTCTCGTCGTCTCCTGTTATCACTTGGTGTTGGGGGGGAGCGGTCTCCCCGTCTGTTTGGCGATCTCCCATCAGCTCTTAGGGCCAGCTCTCGTTCTGCTTTTTCCAGATCTTGGAAAGTGAGAATAGTTCCATTAGAGCAGAACACTTTCAATAATGCAGGGTAAAGTAGAGCAAATCTTTGTTGTTTTTTGTGGAGTTCTGAACAAATAGGGGAGAATGCCTTTCTCTTCCGCTGGACTTCTGCCGAATAGTCTGCAAAAATCAGGATTTTGTGTCCCTCAATTTCCAGCAAGTTGTTACGGCTCTTGAAGTTTCGCAGAATCAGTGACTTATCTGTGTAGTCTAGATATTTCACTATTGTGGGTCTTGGACGTGCTTTATTTCTTGAGTTTTGTTCAGTAGAAAATGTTCGCCTGTCGGGTCCCAAGCGATGGGCACGTTCCACTTTACATTTGTGGGTAATCCCAAGGATGTTTGGAATTGTGGTCTCACATAACTGGTGTAAATCTTTTTGTGAGTATGTTTCTGGGACTCCAATAATGCATAGGTTGTTTCATCTGGACCTATTCTCTAGGTCTTCTAATCGTTCCCAAAGTTGTTTATTATCTTGACTCAACTGATCTATGCTTTTAGATGTAGCATTGAGTCCTGATGATAGGGTTTCTACCTCGAACTCCATTATCTCAATTTGATTGCTATGTTGTGTCACTTTTTCGTGAAGCTTGCGCAGTGTGCCCGTCACTGTAGCTGCCAATGTCTCTTGTATGCCCGGTGAGATAAGTTTTGCGACTTCAATCGCTAGGTGTTTGTAGTCTAGTGTTGTCGCGTCTTTTATTATTGGGTTCTCTTGGTCAGGTGGTGTAGGAGACCCCGGGAGTTCTCCCAGTGGGGCCCCATCCTTTGGTGTGTCTTCTCTCCCTAGTGTTGGTTTGAACGGGGTTTTTGATGGTGTATCCGTTTGCTTATTTTTGTTGCGCCTCATTTTGACCACAAACTCCTCCATACTTGTTAAAGTCCGCCGTCGTGCGCGGATTATATTGTTGCACGGGTGGCTGGACTGCGGGCGTTATACACCGAGTCTATTGTTGCACGAGTAGCAGAAACTGCAGAAGTTATGCTCAGAGTATATTGTTGCACTAGTTGCAGGGCTGCAGGTGTTCTGCACAGAGTCTATTGTTGCATGGGTTGTAGGCCTGTGGACGTTTGCGCAGAGTTTATTGTTGCACGAGTTGTAGTACTGCAGACGTTATGCACGGAGTATATTGTTGCACAAGTTGCGGGACTGCCGGCGTTATGCACGGAGTATATTGTTGCACAAGTTGCGGGACTGCCGACGTTATGCACGGAGTATATTGTTGCACAAGTAGCAGGATTGCTGATGTTATGCGTGGAATCTATTGTTGCTCGCGTTGCCGGTCTGCAGACGTTATGTGCAGGGTCTATTGTTGCACAAGTTACAGGACTGCTGCTAATTTGCACAGAGTCTATTGTTGCACAATTTGTAGAACTGCAAACGTTATGCACAGGGTCTATTGTTGCACGAGTTGCAGGGCTACAGATGCTATGCGGAGAGTTTATTGTTGCGCAAATGTCAGAGCTGCAGATGTTATGCGCAGATTATATTGTTGTGCGTGTGACAGGGCTGTAGACGTTGTGCACCATATATATTGCTCGCGGGCGTCTCAGCGGAGAGAGACGCTCTTTAGGTATATTATTCTATGGGTGTCCGGGTAGCCAACCTCTAGCGCAAATTTTGTTGGTGCACCAGTTTCAGGGGGTATAGGAATCTGTTTAGGGTATATTACATTTCCTGCCCCAATAGCTCCAGGTGTGTACTGGGGGGCTGACCATGTGTTTGTGTGGGGTTTCAGCCTTCCCTGTCCGGTTTCCACTATTTTATTAGACTGCCCACAGGGAGAGAACAGGTTCTCAGCTCCCCGTCCTGTGTGGGGCTTTATCACAGTCTCCTGCTTCTAGGGAGAGGCTAAGATGGCCGCCGCTGGCTTTGCCTGGGGGGGAGGGGGACACGTGTCTCCTACCGTCTCCCTCTTGTACTTGTGGTCCGCCGGCTCCCAGGGGCTCCATTCGCGCTGTGGCAGAAGCTCTGTCAGTGCTTGTGTCGGCGGGGCTCCGGGGGTTTCCCTTGTCAGCAGCGGTCCGCCCGAGTAGACTCCGAGGACGCAGACACCAGGGTTGCTATGGGGGTGCTTTGCCGCGCGGCCGCTGGCGGAATTGAAGAGGAGGCTGGTGAGCTTGGCGCCGCTGTCTCCCTTCTCTTTCGGGAGGTCTGCGGTGCCTCCTTGTAGCGGCGGTCAGGCTCTCAGGGCTGAAGGGAGGACAGCAGCTGTAATTAGGGCCAATTCTGGAGCGGGGTTGCCGGAGCTCTGCGTCCCTGATGCTTATTCCATGGCGCTGGAACCAGAAGTCGAATCTGCTTCTTTTTATTGAGAAGAAAAACAATCTGGTTGTTTGCCGCAATGGTAATGGCTTGATGAAATGTTTGAATTTGAACTATGATCCAACTGAATGGAAGCCATTCATAGACTCCTCCAAGCTTAGTTTGAAAGCTGTATTACTTCACAATGGCAACCGTCTTCCATCTATTCCTGTTGCAGTTCACATGAAGGAGACTTATGCAAACATGACAGCCCTCCTCAACTCAATCAAATATGCTGGACACAAGTGGAAAATCTGTGGCGATCTAAAAGTCATCGCTGTACTCTTAGGAATGCCACTGGGGTACACTAAATACTGTTGCTTTTTATGTATGTGGGACAAAAGGGATAGGAAATCACATTACATTCAAGCGGACTGGCCTGCAAGAAATCTTGACTCTACCGAGAAAAATGTAATTGCCGAGCCTCTCGCGAACCCAAAAGATGTTCTTCTGCTTCACCCCTTCATATAAAGCTGGGTTTTATGTAAAATGTTGTCAAAGGTATGAATCAGGAAGGACAGGCATCTAAGTACTTAAGTGACAAATTTCCTAGATTGAGTGATGCAAAGGTTAAGGAAGGTATTTTTGTTGGGCCACAAATTTGACAACTTGTAAAGGATTCTGCACTTGACCAAGTTTTGGAGGGAAAAGAAAAGGAAGCTTGGCAAGCCTTAGAGGGAGTTATTCATGGATTCTTAGCAACAAAAGAGATAACTACACTCAGTTGGTGATAGTACTACTGGAAAAATACCATCAACTATGATGCAACATGTCCCTTAAAATCCATTTTCTCCACTCCCACCTAGACTTTTTCCCTCCTAGTTGTGGAGCTGTCAGTGATGAACACGGAGAAAGATTTCACCAGGATATTTCTGTAATGGAACAAATAACATTCCAAAATATTTTTTTTGTTGGCTAGTGTAATTAGCTCATTGTGATTTGCAGCTTCATTTATTTGCCTCAGTAAGAGATTTTCAGTAACGTCTGATATTCTGATATGTTTGGTGGCCTATAGAAACCCCTATAAGTATTTTATTATTGTTTTTCCCTTCCTGTATTTCTACCCTTAGAGACTCCACAGGTTCATCTCCCTCCCATATATCTTCCCAGTGCGTGGGCTTTAAACAGGATAAAGCCAAATCCTTTTCTTTTTTTGGTTCCTTCTGAACAGACAATAACCCTGTAAGTTCACAGCCCAGTCACAGTTTTCGCCCAGCCAGGTTGCAATTATTCCCCTATGCTATAGATTTCCTCAGACATTATTACTTCCAGTTCACCCCCCAATGGGAACTTCTAGCATGAGTCACTATGCAGTTTAAAATGTTTTGGTTTTTTTTTTTTATTGCAAGTGTATACCTATTAAATGTTATGTCAGTTCTAACTGTACTAACCTCTCCAATAACTCCACCTCCATTTCTATTACTTAGTCCTTGGTCACTGTCTACAGTATATTCCCCTCTATCTCTCTGGTTGCCCACCCCTCTATTCCCCAGTTTAAATACTACTCCAGCCTACTAGCCCTCTTCTTCCCGCAACACAACGGTACCCTTCACATTAAGATGCAGCCCATCCCTATGGTAAAACCTGTAGCCAACAGAAAAGTTGGCCCAGTTCTCCAGGAACTCAAACCCATCCTTCCTACGTCCGCTCTTGAGTCCCTTGTTTACCTCCCTACTCTCCCACTGCCTTTCTGGTGAGGCACATGGTACAGGTAATTCTTCATTTAATTCTGCTTTGGAGGTCCTTGCCCTAGGCTTACATCCTAGTTCCCTAAAATCGCTTTTAAAGACCCTCCATCTAATTCTAACTTTGTCATTGGTATCAATATGTAACATGGACACTAGATTCTCACCAGCCCTTTCAAGTAATCTATCAACCTTATTTGCACCTTATTTGAGTTTCAAACTCAAGCACTAGAAAGACAACACATTTTTCAATTATTCCAGTCTTTTGGGCATATTGCCCTTTTTGTTCCCCTAATAATTGAGTCTCCCACTGCCAAGACCTGTCTAGCCATCCCTGAGATCCTATTCCCTTACTTACTGAAAGAGATATTCTCCTGGTGGTCAGAGTCTATGTTGTGCTTTGGCATTGTAAATTCTGTCATGGCATTCCCCTCATCTGCCAACTTTGCAAACTTGTTGAGGTGTTCCAGTCCAGGACTAGCCTCCCTGGAACTCTTCTCTCCACCCCTCCTAACTGTCACCAAGCTAGCTGCCTGATTATTCTGCACTCCCATGCTACCATCCACCCCAATATCTGCCCCAGTGAATGCATGCTCAGTGAGCAGAAAACTGCTTTCTATGCTGTCCTTGGAACTTAGTATTTCCTTAGGTAAGCTGGAACCCAGACTTGTGAATTATTAACACAATTTTCAGAGTTATCGTTTGTTTTAAAACAGACAAAGTTTGACTAATAAATTGCATATTTATTCTAAAAAAGACTATCAGTGCTAAATATCGATATATACAAAATATACAGAAAAATAAATCACAGTGGAGATAAGGTTTACAGGTATACACAACAGACAATATTTACTATAAAACAAGGTAATAAATAAAGATACCAGTATTTTTGGAGCTCCCCAACAAAACTCCCTTTTGAAAGACAAGTGGAAGCAACGGGAAAGTCCTTACGCTGTGGCGTATCCCTGAAGGTCTGACAACTGGTCTCTCTGTGACCCTAGTTTTAAAAGTTTGCCCAGAACACACCTTATCCCACCCCCTCTCAGTTCATTCAGAGAAGGGAGGGACAAATGTGCTGTACCTGTTAAAAAACATAATTCCCCATTTTGGCCATATTTCCGCAGGAGATTCTCTGATCTGGAATATATGCCTGACATATATCCCACCATTATTTTATCTATTTAGGGATGCCAAACATGAAACATAAATTATAACAAGGTACGAGGGTACGCCATCTGGGGGTGTTCTGGGCCCTGCACCCCAATGAGTTTAGATGTGTTTTGTTCAGCTGGCCCGCCCGATTCTGAAAATATTATTCATATTGGGCTAGGACCTTCACATGGACAATAATCCTTATTAAAATATTTTTCCCTAATTTAAATGCCGGAGCCAGCATGTGAGAATTCAGCTCCCTAGGTGAATGATTTTCCGAAGACTTCATTAACAAGTATATGGTCACACAATTTGGTATCCTCATGCTAATTCTAAACTAAACAGACAGGTGGGGACTGTAGCAAAGAAGAAAGGAAAGGGCTTATTTACATTCCAGCTCTTATCTAAGATAAGGTGGGCTCAGTTGCCTTTGCAAATATTCAACAGGCAGCAGTGAGGGAATGGGTGAAAGATCGACTGAAAACTACAAATGCAATCTAATTACACTCACAAAGGATGACACACATAGAAAAATGGCCGTCCAGTCACTCTATCACGGCTTCAAAAATGGCTTAGATGATTTATTAGAACACAATAACAATAACCCTTCTGTTGAGGCATATAATTTTTGTGTGATTGATAATTCTATCTTTTGGCCAACTGGTATCAGGAAGGGCATTTTCCAATGTAGCACAGTGTGATTCAAGCTTTTTTTTTACCTCCCTCTAGATATATAGAAGGAAGTAATGTTCTAAAGCTTTCCCATACTTCTTTCCTTCATCCATGCCCTCTCCCATCACTTGGTTGAATTTGATGGATATATGTCTTTTTTCAGTCATATTATTTATGTATCTCTGCAAGTTTTAAACGTCTGACAAAATAGAAGGCCACAATTACAACTAGCGGTGCACTTCAACTGATATCACTACATATACAGTCTTTAAACACAATCTCCTTCTCTGTAAATGGGTTTGCTAAAGGTAATAGGCTTTAAAGTCAAAGCTTTCTGACAGTTAAAAGATTTATTCAGCTAAAGTAGCAATTTTTGTCCTTTTTATGCTATCATCAGAACCAAAAGTGTTTTTTTTAGCTTCAGAAAAGCTACCTTTTGCCCATTAGATATATGATGCTACCCTTAGCTAGCTTTTTTCTGCTTTAGTTATACAGCTACCTTTTCCCCAGCTAAAATATGGGATAAACTAAAAAAACATATACCCAACTCCTCTATCATTCTTTGGCTGCTGGTAGTCATGCCACTCCTTCACCTGCTGACTTTACCATTATGTGAACATGTGATAAACACACGATTGCTGCAGTTTATCCCTGGCCTCAGTAATGCCGAGGCCATGAAAGGTCAGCAGACTCCACAGCAATCATGTGTGCTTTTCACATTGACTGAACAATATGGAAGTCGGCGGGGAACAGAGTGGCACTGCATACCAGTTGCCAGGGAGCAACAGAGAAGATAAGTATATACTGTGTTTTATTTGATTAAAAATGCGTTAAAAAAATCTAAATCAGGGGAGCCAACTTTTGTGCCAGTCATAGCAGCTGCAGCCCCCTGCCCCTGTCTCTACTGTATGCCTGACGGTGCCCCCTAGTTTCTTAGATAGCGCTCGGGGCACATGCCCCACCTGTCGCCCCCCCCCAGCTACTGCCCTGCTCTCATACACTAATTTCTATATAGTGCTTTTCTTAAAATTCTCCTATTTTGCAAGAACGGGACACTGCATATATTTTCCTTTGGAACACATGGATATTGTGACCTAGCATCTCAATCAGACTATACTCCATCTACCCTGCATATACTAACACCTTACAATGTTTGATTTGCAATATTTAATTGTTAGATTGTAGTGTGAATCGCACTGTAGGTGTGATAATAAAGTACACATTAATACAAAAGTTCAACTTCAAGTCTTTCCATTTAAACTGTCTGTTTTAAATAATTTCCAAACAGAGGATTGCAGGATTTACTGCTGCTGATAGCTATTTAAACTAAACAGAATGACTGTTGGAATGTGGCGACCTGTGCTTGATGTAAGTGTGGTTGTTTTGACTGTGTGACTTATAATCTGGTAACCTTAAAGTCGGAGGACTTTAGAAGGGAGTCACTTATATCTATGTACTGTTATTTTGTACTAGTTTAAGTTACTTGATTTTTATCTGTACCATCCCCAATTGGAAGGTGCTCCATGATTGTCAAAGCAGTCCAGTGTACAACTTGCGCCACGTGTTAGTTCTTGAACAGTCATTCAGAAGTGCAAAATCCTTTGGCAACCTTGTAAGGGGTTGGCTGCTCACTTAGCAGACACTGGGGCAGTTGTGAGGGTAAATATACTTCAATAGTATTGAAGTGCAGGATAATCAAACAGCTAGCTGGAGGTGTGGATGGAAGAGTGCTAGGCAGGCTAGTCCTGAACTGGCACACCCCAACAAGTTTGCAAAGTTGGCAAATGAGGGGAATGCCATTACAGAAAAGCACTGCTGTAGCATGATATGCCCTCTGCCCGCCAGGGGGATGTCCCCTTCATACTGGAAGAGACATCCCCCTGATAATCAAAGGACATGCCATGCAGCAGCAGTGCTACTCCTGTAATAGCATTCCCTCATCTGCCAACTTTGTAAACGTCTTGTGGTGTGCCAGTTTAGGACTAGCCTCCCTGGATCTCTTCCCTCCAGTCCTCCAGTCACCCAGCTAGCTGCCTGATTATCCCGTTATGCCATACTACCATCCACGCCCACATCTACCCAAGCGAGTACTCAGTCAGCAGCAAACTCCTTTCCAAGGTGTCAATGGATCTCAGTGTTGCACATTAAGGCTTTTTTCCCACAATTGTATAGCAGCCATTGTTTTCACGGTCAACCGATATACGCTACGTTGGGAGAGATAAAACTGGTGAATGAGCGCACAAATTAAACGTTTGTGTGCCCGTTTAGACAGCATGGGTCCTGGCGCATATATGCTGAGACTACCATGCTGTCGCTCATTTCCCTTTCCCATCGCAGGCTCACCTCTGCTCTCCTCCCCACTCGTTCTTTGCAATGGGAGGGGGTGTGGCTAAGCCCCAGACCATCCTGCCTCCTCCCATTGATGGCTATGGACAAAGGGCGGGGGGAGGGCAGGAGCTTAGCATGAAAATGGCCAGCTAATATACGCTCGTGGTGAAGAGGCCTTAGATTCAGGATATGGGCTTCGAAATGTGCAACATGCTTAAATTTTGTTCAAGGGTCTCTTCCCTTGCAGTTTTATTCCAATGTTTCTATTCTTTCCTTCTGCAAATGAGAATAAGGCTGTTCCCTTTGTACTGTGACCATCTGTCAGATATTTAGAAGCAGCAATTTAGTCTCCTCTCAGCTTTCTTTTTTGTAAAGTAAACCTTCGTTAACCATTCCTCATAGGACATAGTCTGCAGACCACTAACCATCCTGGAAGCTCTTCTCTAGTTTGTCTATGTCTTTTTAAAATTGGACTGCTCAGAACTGGACACAGTATTCCCAATGAGGTGTGACCGAGGAAGAGTAAAGGGGATCACAACTTCTCATGATCCAGAATCTATGCTTCGCTTAATACATCACAGAATTGTGTTTGTCTTATTTGCCGCTGTATCACACTATTGATTCATGTTCAGTCTATGATCTATATTATACTCTAGTCTTTTTCATATGTTCTGTTGCTTAGCCCCATTCCTCCCATTCTGTATGTTTTTTTATTTTTCATTTTTCTTGCCTCGATATAGGAGTATAGGACTTTGCATTTCTCTCTGTTAAATACCATTCTATTAATTGCATCTCACTGTCCCAGCTTGCCTAGATCTTTTGAAAACTCTCTTCTCTAATTTTATTTATCCCTCCTAGCTCTGGCAAATTTTATTCATTTCCCCTCAATTCTCACATCCCCTCACATATAAAAATGTTGAACAACACTAGGCCCAGGACAGAGCGTTGTAACATTCTTCCAATTGGATGTGCAGACAATTATTTAACTATGATCAGTAAACCAGTTGTGAATCCACCTAACAGTTGCTTTGTTACAATCCCATATTTGGGTATTTTTTAAATAAGGATGAAATGAGATATTTTGTAAAATGCTTTGCTGAGGTCAAGATATACTATATCTTTCACATTTTCCGGATCAACTAAGTCAGTGAGTCTGTCATGAAAGGAAATTTTATTAGTCTGACATGACTTGTTTATTACAAATTAATGCTGGCTCTGATTAATTATTCCATTCTTATCTAAGTACTGTGCATACATGCTGTTTAAAAATTTGTTTGAAGATCTTTCCGGTGTAGAAGTCAGTCTCACACATATGAAGAACCACCCTTTAAACTGAAACTTCTCCCCTCTCCTGAAGTTGCCAACTGATGAACCCAGTTGCATGGGTTCTTCTCTATTAGCAGGCATGAACGGTAAAGTAGAGAACAGCTCATTATGCCTTTTTTTTAATCCGTCGACCAACTCAGATGGCCAGGGACATAGCATCATCAAGGCTACGAGGCACAGGGTAGGGAGCCAATAAATCTTTAATTTTTTTGGCAAGACCACAATAAAATTGGCTTCATAACGTGGGGTCATTCCACTGAGTCTTTTTCGCCCAATGGCGGAATTCAGCACAGAAATCATCAATAGAAGAGTCTCCCTGATGTAAACCCTGAGTTTCCCCTTTGCCAATGACACTCTATCAGGAGCATCATAGATTAACCCTAGAGCGAGGCAAAAACCTATCCAAAGGGGGCAAAGCTTCAGAGGAGGAAGGCAAGGAAAACTCCAATGCCTGGAAATGATGATGCCCACCTTCTGTAGCTTGTCCACCAGGAACACAGGGGAGAACCTGAAGTAAATACTGCAAGACTCTCTGAAAAAGAGAAATTCTTGTCTGTCTCCAGAGAATCGGTTGGGTAACTCAACCTTAGGCTCCTTACCTGGAACCATCAAAATTGAATGCTGCTGCCTAATCTCAGCGACTTCACTTGTCAGCATCCTTAGCTGGTCTGCCAAAACATCAATGGGATCCATACCAAGATAAAAGCAAGGTATCCCGCCAAGTAAATGTAGGTTGTTTATTATGTTATGTCTGCACGGGACACGCTGGATACGTAACTTCAAACACTGCGCTACTGCACACCAAACACTACAACATAGTAAAGACAAACACATAAAGGAAACAGCCTCTCCCTAATGAACTAAACCCAGAGAAGGGACCTGCCCAACTGCAGATAACCCGTCCTGACAAGGACGAACCTGAACACGTACCTTGGCCAATAGTTAACCCAAAGAGGGATAGGTGAATAACACAGAAGACAAGATCGAATAAATATAAACTGCTGTACTCAGCTTTGCGTAGCCACAGGTAAACAGGGGGACCAGCTCCAAGCCTCTGGCTTCCTCCACAGCCAGCGGATGACTGAATATAAATCGCACACAAGCCCCAAGCCAGGCTAAATAGCCCTGACAAATTACCCACAGGTGAGACCAAGCATAATAAGTTGGCGCTATACAAATAAAGATTATTATTATTATTATTATGTTTCTCCTAATACCATTCCCACCAGAGCCAGAAAACAGAAATACACACAAAACCTGCACCAGACTATCTAGAAGGGGGGGGGGTCCAAGTGAAAATCTTGCATCTATGGCTAATGTGGCATATGGGCAGGGATTGTCTTCATGAGACAAGCCCTTTTAGAAAGAATTGCTTTAGATTTGTACTGCATATCAGAGCTTTAGATAAGGGCACAGAAAATTTATTGCTAGCATTGCATTTCATATTTACCTAGCAAAAGTTAAAATGTTATGAAAAAGTTCAGTTTTAAAGTGCAGATCTTTTAATTTCCAGACAATTTCCTTTATTCGATCAAAACAACACAGCATGTAGAAAATGTGTATTTCTAACAGGCTGTCAACTTTCAGGTTTTCTTCAAAATTAATTATTGATTTTAACCCTATTCTCATAATATGTGTGTGTTTGCAATAGCAGCAAGTATGGTTGAAATACTGTAGATTACATTTGTGACGGAGATCTAACATTTGTTGTCAATTACCTTTACTTCACAAAAAGGAGTAGTAATACACGCTACAGGTATGGCCTAAACATCTAAGCATTCTGCACACCATTGTAATGTGCTGTAGAGATAAAAATCCTTTAAGAACTGGAAGGAAGGAATCAAAAATGAAAATAGTCAGCAATTCTTTCCAAATCTCTCCAAATTATGCCTTATTGTTTATTACAGAACATAAGAGATCGGGAAATCAATTTGTGGCGGTTCAGAAATCATCAGATTTTGACCAATACAGTGATTTTAAGTTAATTTGTGATGTGAACCACAAGATGTCACAAAATTACAAATTTGAAAGATTTTGTTGATTTTCTATATTTTCATGAAATGTGCTTGTAAAATAACTCAAACTAACCAGCCAAATTCAACAGTGAAGGATGGTTATTACTAGGGCAATTTAATATGCCAATTTTTTGACAGTTTTTTTCCTTTTTGAGGTTGAGTGACAAATTTTTCAAATGTTGCATGATGTCAATGAGTTTGTTGTATCCTTAACCCTTTCCAATCCATTTATGTCTTCTCATCCATTCTCCCCAACTCCAAGTAAATTGGAGCTGGGGAGAATGGATGAGAAAAAATACTTTTTCCCTTCACGCTCCTGAACTGATAGAGTTCAGGAGGGTGCAGGTGCTCACTGAACCATGGGGGGAATGCGGAAGTAATACTTCCGCATTCTCCCTTCTGCCCCCTGGCTTGGCGATAATGTGACCACTGGGGTCAGGTGGCACCCAGCAGTCACATGATCGCCAGCAGAATACGGAAGTAATACTTCCGCATTCTCCCTTCGGCCTCCTGACTCGGCGTTCATGTGACCGCTAGGGGTCAGGTAACACCAGCGGTCACATGATCGCCGGCTGCAATCTCTCTGCATTACGTAGCGCTAATTGAGCGCTATGTAATGTGTAAGGGAGAAGACAGAAAGGGTTAAAAACCCTTTTTGCCTTCTCCTCAGGGGTCCTCGATGAGGATCAGTGCAGGAGTGCATCTGCACCTGATGTGTCTGATGATCGGGTGCAGATGCACTCCTGCACTGCAGTGTCGGGCCTGTCCCGACATCGGAGCTGTGGAGGGAAATGATGATGTCAGGGCAGGCCCAACATTGGATTGGAAAGTGTTAAATATGTTTAGAGATGTGGCGTCACTTTATATGCCACCCAGCTACTCAAGCTATGCGCTCTTTTCAAAACACTTGAAAAGTGGAGGGAAAGGTGTAACATCTGTTCTTTTTAACACAAATCAATAGTAAATTTTGCAAAATTGATCAACAGTGCAAAGTTAGGCTAGATAGTGCCAGTTTTATCAGAATGACTCATACTGAACGATATATTTAGTTTATCTTTAGACACCTTAGTCTAACTTTATATAATATATTAGTTGGCATAGTTTCTGCCTTCTTTTCCACCCAAATTTTGGCACATTTTTGTTGTGCCAGTTCACAACCCTTTTATAATAAGCATGAACTTTCTACTAAATCCTGCCTCTTTACCAGCCAAAATGAAACAAAATGCCTAAAATGCATTAAAAATTTGTGGTTCAAGGCATGTAAAGGCCATTTTACATGGGATGACTGTCCATCCCAGTGATGATTGCTCATGTGCTTTAATACAGGAGTGATTAGCGCTCAATGAATAGAGGCAGAAGCAGGTTGGAGATCACCTTGGCTGCCTACCTACCTCCATTCACAGTCAATATGCAATCGATCATAGATGAATGACTGCCTGTTTACACAAGCAGATCATCATTTGAATTTTTTATGCCTGCACGATCCTAATGATAAACCATAATTTGTTCGGCATTCAGATCCTACAAGCATTTACACTGAGCGATTATCATGCAGATTCCTGCTATCCAATGAGCATCTAAATAATAATCGTTCAGTGTAAAAGCGCCCTTAGACAAGTTTTTTGGCATAATTGGCCAACATTCAAATTTATGGGTCCACACTGTGCCTCTATTTGCCTCCAATTTTATAGGGAGAGAGCAGAGGTTGTTTTGCATAGATTCATATGGAAGAAGAAAATGCTACATGTTTCTCTGCATGTATAGTAGGGGCGGCACACTGTGATGATAGTAATGTGGCATATATATTTCTGGTTTAGTGCTTTATGATGCTGCGAATTAGCACCATGTAAAACACTGATTCAGAGATGAAAGAAACACCATCTGTGATTGTAATATATGCAGCAACTAGGAAATCATTGTATTAAATATTAACTCCCTCACAGCTGTATCATTGTGCCAAATAACAACATTAATCATTTTCCATAATTCTTTGTATTTTTATTCCATCTCCATCTCTTTCTCTCACTCCATCTATATATAGTTGTGTACAATATATATGTATATATATATATATATATATATATATATATAAAAACAGAAACCAAAAATGGCAACAGCACGCAAAATAAATTTACTATCAGAGGTATACATACCTATAATGGGCCAATGTAATTCGATCGAATTATATACCAAGAACATTGCATTATTTAATGTGGCTAGAGTATTGATTATAGGTATGTATACCTCTGATAGGAAATGTATTTTGCGTGCTGTTGCCGTTTTTTGGTTTCTGCTTCTACTGCATGTTGCAGACGTGGTTTAACGTGCACCTATAGATTTCTCTTGGGATATATTTCCATTTGGTAGTGCTGACCTATTTTATTATATATATATATATATATATATATATATATATATATATATATATATATGATCAAGGCATAATGTATTTTTTGTTTAATATAGAAAAACAATAAGTTGTGACAGCGTTTTATCAGCTGACAGCTAGTTGATTCAGATGGGACCCCATGTAACTAGCTGGATCTAATCAACATTAATGACAAGGACATCTATTTGTACACTGTGCTTAAAGGAAGTGTCTTACCTTCTCTCCTGTTGAGCTTAGCATACACCGGGGCATAAATTCCTGACATTACTGATGAACTTTTAAAGGATTGTGGTTGAAGACCAGCAACCAGGGGCTCATCACATTTTTCTGTAAAAATTCAAGAAGAAAATAAACCTCATTAGTAAATCCCAATACATTGATGTAAGAAGCTGGACTTTAAACACAAAGAGGTAAGAATGCTGTGTCTCCATGGTGCATAGATTAAAGAAACCATTTACAAACAGTTACGTTTTGTATTATGTGAAGTATCATACTATTGAAATCAGTCATTTCACCGTTATATGCTGGATTTCCAAAAGTGATAGAGATGAGCGAACATGCTTGTTTAGGACAATTACTCGATCGAGCATCGCTTTTTTCGAGTAACTGCCTAATCGGGCGAAAAGATTCAGGGGGTGTCGGGGGTGAGCGGGAGTTGCGGAGGGGGGTAGGGGGAAAGAGAGAGAGCTCCCCCCCTGTTCCCCCCTGCTACCCCCCGCTCCACCCCACCGCCCCCAGGTGTCCCCGAATGTTTTCGCCTGAGTAGACAATTACTCGAAAAAAGCGATGCCAGATCGAGTAATTGTCCTAAACGAGCCCATTCACTCATCTCTAGTGATAACCACAAATAGAAGTGGTAAGAATTCCTGGAGGAAATGAGGCAGCGTTACACAGTACGACATTAGTGTCCAAAATCTGTACCAGCAACTACTGCTCCTGTGATTTACACCGGAGTGATAGTCATTAAAGTGAATGAAGGCAGAGCGGTGGGGATCATTCCAAGATGCTTGTCTCCATTCACAATAAACAGGAGTTACTCAAAGATTGAGTGGCTCCTGTTTACACACCCCAATAGTTGCTTTGTTTTTAGTTCTGCTAAAAAGCAAGCAAGTTCGACAAGTGAGCAAATTTTCACCCATTGTCTTGTCATCAGCTGTATCAGGACCCAAACCCAGAACCTCCTCCTCTCAGATCGATGGCTCTCCCTGTTGAGCCATCCAGGCCATATGAAAAATTTCTCTGCATACCTTAGTCTTGGTTCTAGATCCTGCTATCTAGTCCCTGCTCCAGCCCTGCTCTGCTCCTAATTAAGCCTCCTATATAAATATGGCCCTGTTCCCTCCTTCCTTGCCTGATTATTGTGCTCATCAAGCCTTGATCAAGCTCCACTTCTGCCCACTCCTTTGCTAGTGAACTGAGAACTCCTGACACCGACCTCTGGCTTCCCTCCTGACAAGGCTATCCAACTCTTCCATTGTACTGTGAACTGAGGCTTACCATTGCTGACTCCTGGCTCTTCCCTGACTACTCTCCAGATTTGCGGCTATTACACCTAACGCTCCAACCCAGTGCCTGAAACAACTACTGCCTGCTTGTACACGGGACGATTATTGCCTGAATTCAATGTTTCTAGCAGTAATTCGGAAGATAATCGACTTGTGTAAAGGTACCTTTTAGCAGAACCTGAACGCTACGAAAACTAAATCTACTTTGTTCTAAAAAGTGGCAAACCCTCACCAGTCTACATACAGAACCATACTCAATGTACATATTGACATTTTTCTGTTATTCTTGTTACTTTATTTATGCTAAGGAAATAACAGGAACTGCAGTCTTATTAGTTTCCATCATCAAATAAGGCTGCTTTCACACATCCAGATATTATAGATAAATTGCTGTCCAATCAGACCAATATTGGTGTGTAAGTGATCAATTGATATGATTTAAAGTTTTCTTATCATCTGGAAAACTGCCAATCACAATGGAAGTAGGGTGTAAGCAGCATCTGAATGATCTGAAATATAATGCCATTATAGGGAATAGAAAAGACCTTTCAAATGGGACAGTATTGTCCACAGGACGCAGTGCGGATGCTGATTGTCAATTAGTGCTGATTTTATTGTGTTTTTAATTGCGGAAGGCGTTCTGCGGAATTTCTTTTTTTTACGCAGAATTTAATTGTGGAATTACATTTTATATGTTAGAAATCATCATCAATCAACAAATCTGTAGGACGTCCCTAATTCCCCAGCAGAAAGCTTTTCCACTGAGGAATTTAAGCTTGCATTTTTTCGGAGATGCCCAGATTTTAACAGGTGCGGAATTAATTCAGGCCACATAGGGATTACATTGTGATGCAAAAATGTCTGTGCAGGCTAATTCCATCTCACGTGAAAGGTCCCATAAGGTTCCACTTTAGAATAATGAAAGCAGATAAGGAAGGTTACAATTATGTCTCGCCTAACAAAAAATATCTGTGTGTGTAAATGGCAATCTCCAAATAATTTCATCATCTGTATGATTGATTTGATTAGTTAGAAATCTCTGTGTGTGTGTAAACCCAGCTTCCAAATAAATTGTTAATTTTCTTTTAGCTTTAATATCCTGACAAAATTTAAATTACAGTTGATTATCAGTTTCTGAGAAGTTAATTACAAAAAGTGGCAACCAATAAGGTCTCACTGCCTGTTACTTTTGTAAAAACATTCAACACAATCAAGCAGAAAAATGTTAATATCTCAGTAAGCCAAAAAAAAAACAACCTTAATTACCACCTTTGTCGACAGTTCTAACAACTTATTTTACAGTATGTGGTCAATTTTACATTTTCGGCATAAATGGTCTTTAAAGTAAAGCATCTGATTGTCATTAGTAAGCAATGTTGCATCTGTGGCAGCAAACTATGCTACCAAAGGAAACATCTCTTTAATTAATAGCAGTAAAATAGTCAAATTCATTTTAAATCCTTTTAATGGAATAATTAACAATTGGCAATTTTTTTTAACAGTGTCTATAGCCAAAAAACTAATTCACAGCAAGTTCCCTTCCTCTTAACAAGGAGCAGCCTGTCCAGCACTTTGAATGTGCGATCAATCTGTTATAATAAAGATTGTGCAATGAAAACAAAAAAGATGACATTTCAGATTTTAATGGAACATGTCCTAAGGGGACTATGTGGCAGTAAGTAGGGAATTCTCCTGTTACAACAGCTGAATGTATCATACCAGTTAGAATTTGTTAGGTCAGTAGTGGAAGCACATTTGACAGCCCTTCGAGGGCATGCACTCAACAAACACCGATTGACTGTTCTATGCTGGAGAATGTGCACGGTGTTCTCTCATTGGGTTACAGGAGGTCGCTGCTCCTTTGACACTGCTTAACCTTATTTACCTTACTTTGCTTCTACGACGCTTATGATTTTATGTACTGAAGTCTAACCTAGACTGTCTGGATATATGTTCGAATGCAGATTCGTTTTCTATTTGATGTTCTTGTAGATTGTTGAGACCCTTAGCTTTTTTCCATTGAAACTTCAGAGATAATTTAGCTTTTAGAAAACAGTAATTTTGAAGCAAATCATAGAGAGTAATACAAACAGTACTGCGTACAGCCCAGGGTAATGAGGGTGGTGTGCTAAAAGGTTAAGTAGGTGGTAATTGGGACCAGTGTATAGAAAATGCAGCTTTTGAAGCCTTGCCAGGTAATCATGACCCAGTTTGCAATTATGTCACCTTGCCGTGTCTTTCTATAGTCATTAAAATGAAAGAAAATTGCCAAAAATAGAGGTTATGGAAGTTAGTTGGCTTAAAAAAAGGACCTGAAGTTGGGTAATTTCAACTTGGCAAAATATTTGCTCATGTGGCTTATAAATCATTCTATGACTTACTTCTTTCAAAGAAGAGCGTCTTCTGCAAATGTTATTCAAAATGACATTTATGGTTTTTTTGAAATAAGGACTATGGTGGGAAATATATTGACACATTTAGGTCAATTTTGTGTGAAATGTATCTGTGCAACAAATTGTGACTTTAATTTTTGTGCTGTAGTCATCACTTTTCGAAAAGTGGACCGGCTCTGACAGAAGGGGCATGGCTTCCCACCGTTCTCCAGATTTAATTTACTCCAGAAGCTAGCATAAGGCCCCTTGCACAAAGTATGCGGAATCCCACAGTGGACCGGCTGTCTTCTCTTTTGATCTGTACTGCAAGTGGTCCACACAGCGAGCCATCAGACATGGGCAATACAGATCTTTTTTTCTTGAAACTCCTGCTTTTCCTGTGTCATTCCGTGGAATTCACAACCTTTCTGCAATTACATTGCGAGCAGACCACGGATTGGATGGCTTCCATTCACTTCAATGGAAGCAGTCAGCATGAAATCCACGGAAAAATGGAGCATGGTACGATTTTTCCTCCAGTTGCGGAAACTGCAACTGGTTTCCGCAAGTCGGCAGGAAGAATGGTTTTCCCATAGCATGCTATGGCCACTATTTGCTTCAGATCCGCGGTGCGATCACCTACTATGGATTCCACTGTAAATATCTGTCCATGGGCAAGTGCCCTCATTTATAATGCAGATCTATGCCAGTTCGTAGCTGGTATAGATTCTCCTTTCTGTTGTGCGTACTAGCCAAAGATGTGACAAATTTATTAAGAAGTGTGAACCTCTTAATAAATTTGGCATGTCTTACTCCAGCGCAGTGCTACTAAAGAATAACTGATTAGCTTCTGTTTCCTAGTTAACTAATTATCAACCGACCAGCCTTGGAAGACAACAAGCTGGTCTGCATCTCTATGATATCTATGTAAGAAATGTCCATACTCCATATACAGGAGGCAGATGCAATTTATTACCATCAGTCTTTATTTTGTGATAGCTGAGTACACGTCTCTCAATTAGTATTGTGTATAACGCTCAGGTAAAACCAATGCCACTTACTAATCCGGTCTTGGTGATCACATGGCAAATCACATGATAGCTAGGTGACCGGGAGCTGCGGGGCCTTTGGTCGGAAGGTTTTGTTTTCCTTTTCCTCTGTATCTAGAACTAATATGGAAGCCCAAGTTGCAGAAGAAAATACCAATGGAAAAAAATAATGGAAAGTAAAAATATATTCCCCTCTGACCCTATGTAAGCATATCCTGAAATGTTGATATAAAGGAAAGCAACTCCCCAATAAAAAATATAGGCAAAGACAGACACTATTGGCATAAATCACAGAGGTAGCCCAATTCTGAGGACCCCAAACTATACATCTGCTTTATTAAAATGTTCAGGACAGAAAGGGGGCCGTACTTATATTGACTGTGTTGTACTGACACATTAAAAATAGAAAAAGATATGGGAAAAGATTGTTTCATATTATTTATAACCTGAGAAATGGGTGGATTGTAAAATGTAGGATGGATGGTTATTTAGGGAATTTAGCAGAGCAGTGGAGACCTGCATCTACTGAGCACAATGGTTGGCTACTCCCCCAGAGAACAACAGCTTGTGCACAATTTTCTGAAAGGTAATTTGTGAACAAACACACCCCTTTAAGAAAAATGCATTTAGTATTTTTATTAAATGTCCTCTTGTCCTGCCTGAGATGCTTAGTTAATGCACATTCACATGGAAATGAAGGTGACTGAGTGGTGCTTAGAGAGGACCTGTCACCGCTCTTAACTTGTCGGTTTTAGCAAATATTTGCATTCCACATACAATAACAATTCTGGAGTGGCTTTTAATAGAACTCAGCATTATGTGTTTCTCTGCTGTTCTTACTAGATAGGTTTTACTAGATTGACAACTGGGTGTTATCAGTGGAGGACATGTCACTGTCCAATCAGTGATTACCTAGTTGGAAAACTCCCCTTTGACAAATGGAATGGTAACATAATAGTAACATAGTATGTCAGGAGGAAAAAACAAAAATGTCCATCCAGTTCAGCCTATTACCTCCCCCTCCTCACATGTTGATCCAGAAGAAGGCAAAAAAAACCCCAAACAATGAGGCAGAAGCCAATTTTCCTATATCAAGTAAAAAAAATCCTTCCCAACTCCATATCTGGCAATAAGAAAAAAACTTTGGATTAACAACCCTTCTGAAGTAGTTAGTGACTATAGTATGTCATATTGTAATGCTCAAAAAAGGCATCCGGGCACTGAAACTCTTATCAAATTTACCATCACCACATCCTCAGGCAGAGAGTTCCATAGTTTCACTGCTCTTACAGTAGAGAACCCCTTTCTATGTTGGTGTGGAAACCTTCTTTTCTCTAGATGTAGAGGGCACCCCCTTGTTACAGCCACAGTCCTGGGTACAAATAGATCATGGGGTGAAATCTCTGTATTGACCCCTGATATATTTATACATAGTTATTAGGTTGCCCCTCAGCTGACAGTTTTCTAAACTAAATAACCCCAATTTTGATAACCTCTCTGGGTATTGTAGTCCGCCCATTCCATTTACTACTTTAGTTGTCAGTTTTCAATTAAATCATACATTTCTAGGGGGAATAACAGAAAACAGCAATGCAATGCAGATTTATGAGAAAATATGAGCCAGAGTTGTTATTTTATGGAGAATACAAGCATTTACTTCAATAAATATGCCATGGGAGGTGTCAGGTCTCACTTCACAGGAAGAATGGAGCACTGTTTAGCAGGTAGATATACTTTTTATAGAGTCTTTATGGTGACTGTCTCCTTTTAAAGTAATTTTAATACCTATATTGTCCTACATGTTGTACATCCAAACAAAGACATAATAAACAAATGTATTCGTCTTATACTATAATACATTGTATAGCTAGTTGTATTTTTCTTTACGCAAGATATTATTATATACCTGTTTGTGCCGTTAAGAAATCTGACAGTATATACTGCAGTATTTAATATATCTTATACATAGCAAACATATTTTACTACATTTCTCTATAGCTTAAAGCTATAAAAAAAAGCCAGTAAATTACAGTGTTTCTGCAGGTGTTTTCAAATTTACACTGTGATCCATATTCCAAATTATATACTAGGTTTGTCATTGGGTTGTAAATGCTCGGTAGACTAGTGTTTATGTATAAACATAAATACATTATTTCTGGAAATGGATCTACTGTACAGACAGTATCAAAATGAGCTTTCATGCCTAATTTATTGCTATTGAAAATGTTTACGAACTTTGAAGTTTATCAAATGTTATTAACCTCAATGACACTTAACAAAGAGAAAGCAGAATGTGGCATAAAGAATGAAACAAAAAATCTATTAAAAAACTTCAAATATCTCGCCCTGTCATGAATATTTTGTATAGTCGCATAATTTGAGAGCAGTTTAATCATAGTGAAGAATCACTCACAGTATCAGGTAAGTGTCCCATTACAACTGCCCGTTTACTAACCTGAACTCAGATCAGAGGGACACTGATATCTGCATAAAGGTGTCCTAATACACTGGTGTGATCCTGGCCTTAATGTTAAATAGTTATTAGGTCACCAGTCAGCTGTCTTTTTTCTAGATTCCATAACACATAACACAACATTTTCTTCACTTGGTTAGTAGGTAATATTTAGCCCAGTTTGGCTTAACCCATTCCAATCCACTGTCTGACCTCTGAAGACATTATGATTTAAGGCTGTACAGCTCCGATGTTGGAAGACATCCGTCGCGGTTCTCTTACTGTACATTGCCAGCCTCTCTGCTATCGGGGCCCATCCAGCGTGTCACCTCATGCAGTACTGGCTTTAGCCAGCAGATAGCGCTGTTTTATACTGGCAGAAAAAGAGTAAGCCCCCTAGGAAAACCAGGAAAGAAATTGGATTGGAAAGGGTTAAAGGTTTCCAAACGCTCAGTCTGACCGTGAGTCAAGCGGCTTGAATAGCAACAAGGAGAAAAGACGGCTCCTCTAAAACACTACTTTATTCTCATTTATTTACAAAAAATCTATGAAATTATAAATGATGGGTACCATGTTATACCATGTCAACACAGAGACGCGTTTTGAACGCCCCTGCTTTCTGGATCACAACAGTTGGGATCAAGGAAAGCAGTGGCTTATGAAACATGCCTGTGCGTTTACATGGTATAACACGGTACCCATTATTATAAATGTTGGGCTCCTTAACCCCTTAATGACCATGGGCGTAAGGTTACGTCCTGCGCGTCCAGGTGTGTATGGAGGGAGATTGCGGGGCAATCTCCCTGCATGTAACGCAGATGCCGGCTGTTTCTTGTAGCCGACACCCGGCAGTAACAGCTCAAGTCAGCCACGCAGCTCAACAGAGCTGTTAACTCTTTAAATGCTGCTGTCAATTTTGACAGCAGCATTTAAATTCCCCGGCCGATGTTCGGGTGTCCCATACGGCCCTTCGCGATGTGTATTGTAGTATTCATACTGACCCATAGAATAAAGATATCAGGTCATTTTTGTTGCATTGTGTATGCCGTAGAAACAAGACACACCCAAAAATGATGCAATTTAGTTTTTTTTCCCATTTCACTCCACAAAGAATTTTTAAAAAGTTTTTCATTACATTATATGGTACATTATATAGTGCTGTTGAACAATACATCTCGTCTTGTGAAAAACAAGCCTCAGAGAGCTACGTTGATGAATAAATAAAAGAATTATAATTTTTTAAAAGGGTGGAGGAAAAAACCAAAATGGGGAAAAAAGGGGATGGTTCTTAAGGATTAACCTTATTTACCTGGTAGTGGCTGCCTGACATTCATTGCAGTGGTTACAGTTAAGTATACTGTCAACTAAAATCCTTTTGTGCTTTCCCATTTAGTATTTAATGGTGGCATACATGTTTTGCCTACCCAAGTGCATAAAGATATATTTCTAAGAATATCTTATCAAGTATTGTTCTTGGTCCAGGAGGTTCATAGTTCGCGATTAGTTTCTATACGCATGTTTATGTAAGATGCATACAACTGAAATGTAGTTGCAGCTAAAGGGCTATCTACAGGAGCATAAATAAAGTGATAGCAATGTTAATTATATTATTTTAGGGTTACAAGCGGTAGTCTTGCATAATGTAAACTGTGAAGGATAAAACACATGTTTACACCTTGTTGAACTATGGATTCTATCTTGAAGAAAAAATGTTGACTGCTTGGTTAAATCCAGATATAAGAAGGAAGGTTGAGCTTTTTCTAGTTGGCGCTCAGTTGCACATGCTGACCAACTGAGCTGTAGCAAGAAAGCAAAGGTCCTCTGTTATCATTAGGAACGCTACATTTAACTAGCTGCTCTGAACGAGCAAATTTTGCATGCAGTTATAATTACTACAAAGTGTCCAAATTATTAAGTAGCCCTCTTTGCATTGGATCAGCTAGAGACTTGTTTATTGCCCAAATCATGAATATTTTAATGAGCCAAGCCAGATGTTTGCTGGAGGATAATATGGTTCAAATGAAGCCACCGTTCAGTGAAAACATACATATGTATGGAGCAGAAGAACCTCTTCCTCAAATGATGTTCCTGACAATACATCAGCAAATTCCATTCAGCTCAGTAATTTCCAGCCTTTATGTATTCCATCTACATCATTGAGCATTCACCTTATCGGGGTCTTTCTATACTGTTTATCCTGCCTTACGGTACAGAAAGTATTCTATACATTATCAATTATGTTTGTTTTATTACATCTCCGTAGTCATTTTTCACCAGATGTCATATAGAAATCAGAAGAAATGTGATGAATGATGAATGGTGATAATATAGGTTGCAGAATTAGGGCTTAGTCAGACGGGCGTTTTTTGCCGCGATTTGCGCATGCGCATGCGTCCGGCGATTTTTTAAAACCATTGCTTCGCAATGGTATCGGACACATGGGCGCTTTTTATGCGCTCGTCCGAAAAATTATAGAACAAAAAATCGCAGATCGCACCTATCTGCGATCTGCGATTCCTGTTCGCTTCTGTATATGCGCTCAATGGGGCCGGCGGCAGCAGCGCCGACCCCATTGAGAACATATAGAAGACAAATCATTCTTCTCTGCCACAGCTGTAACAGCTGTGGCAGAGAAGAACGATGTTTGCCCATTGAATTCAATGGAGCGGCAATACAGCCGCTCCATTGAAAGCAATGGGCTGCCGGCGTGCGCGGGGTTAATTGTCGGGAAGGGGTTAAATATATAAACCCTTCCCTGCAATTCATGCTAAAATGTGTTAAAAAAAAAAAAATTGTATACTCACCTTTCCGCTGCAGCCGGAGTCCAGCCGCGGCCGCTGTCAGTTCTCCTGAACTGCTTCTCGGCACTATTCAGCCGGCGGGGCTTTAAAATCCCCGCCTGCTGAATGATCTGCTCTGATTGGTCACAGCCTGACCAATCAGAGGCCGGTTTCACTCACACACCCATTCATGAATTCATGAATGGGTGAGTGACTGCTGCCTCTCAGCGCTGAGCCAATCAGGGGCAGGTCTGACTCACATCCATTCATGAATTCATGAATGGGTGTGAGTGAGGCATGCCTCTGATTGGCTCAGCGCTGAGCCAATCAGGGGGCAGGTCTGACTCACACCCCCTTCACACCCACTGCAGGACGGCTGCCCGGAGCTGCAGGCAGAAGGTGAGAATGCAATTTTTTTTTATTTTAACACATTTTAGGATGAATTGCAGGTAAGGGCTTATATATTTAAGCCCTTACCGACAATTCATCCCGGGCTCGCCCGCAGCGCATTGCTTTCAATGGAGACGGCTGTATTGCCGTCTCCATTGAATGCAATGCGCTGGACAGCTCCGGCCCGTTTCTAATGAAACGCGGCTAGGAGCAGATTTTCGGGCGATTTGCGGGCGACTTGCGCGCACCGGTCACGCGATTTGCGGATGCGCATCCGTCATGCGATCCGCAAATCGCGGCAAAAAACGCCCGTCTGACTAAGGCCTTATAGAGGAATGTGAAAAAGAACATCTGCTACATGATAACATTTAGTTGGCAATTGCTAAACCACTGTCATTTCTGGTACATTTCTGGATTTCCTGTTGCAAAAAAAAGTAAGTGAACCCTTTGGAATTGCATGTATTGCTGCATTGATAACTAATAATATGTTGTCTGATTGTATGTAATTGTAGACAAAAATAAGCTAAATAAACTAATAAGACACAAGCAATACTGAGTAAACATCCAAACTGTAGGGAAAAAAGTAACTGAACCCTTGAATCTAATAACCTGTAATTCTCAATTTAGCAGCAATAGCCTCAACCAAACGATTCCTGTAGGTACACATAAGGTTTGCACAATGTTGAGAAGAAATTTTGGACCATTCTACCCTGAAAATGTGCTTCACTTCATCATCATTTCTGGGATGCTTTGTGTGCACAGCCCTCTTCAGGTCATTGCACAGCATCTCAAATGGTTTAAAGTCCCGGACTCTAATCGGGCTATTTAAAAACACAAATCTTATTTTTAAACCATTCTTTAGTTGACTTGCTTGTGTGCTTTGGGTCATTGTCTTGTCACCCAAGGTTTCCCCAGCTCTGGGTCATAAACCATGAAGCTCCCTCCACTATGCTTTGCAATTAGCATAAGGTTTTGATGTTGGTGTGCAGTGCTCTTTTTAATCCAAACACAGCAGATTAGATTCATGAAAGTGTCTGAAAGTAAACCTTTGTTGCTTATAGCAACCAATCACAGCACAGCTTTCATTTTTCAAGAGTACTATGAGAATAAAAGCTGTCCTGTGATTAGTTGCTAGGAGGCAACGAGGACAGTTTTTCTTTTAGATAGTTTCAGAAATCTCCCCCACTTTAGGTCTTTTGTTGTTTCCCACTCCTAGGGGCTCATGCCCACGTCTGGGTCGGAATCTGCCTGTGAAATATCACAATGGAATCAGACCCGGCACCCTACAGAGACCCTATCCTCACCTCTTCGGATCAGCCATGAGTGTCTTGCCCAGCGAGCTGGCGCTCTTGCGCAGTGCAGCGCATGACGCCCCGGCGCTGGGCAGTGACGCGGATTCTCGTGGTACTTCTGCTGTGCTCACAGAGGAAGTATCGGGGAACAGACGGCTTCCATTGACTGTAATGGAAGCTGTCTGCGCAATTTTCTGCATAGAAAGAAAAAATGCTGTGATTCTCCCCCACAATCAGAAAATCGCAGTTGATTTCTGCTAGTGGGCAGGGGAGAATCGCTTACCACAGCATGTCTATGGACAGACATTGCTGCGGAATTTGCAGCGGGTGTCTGACCATGAATTCCGCAGTGATAATCCGTCTATTATTTTTGTCTATAATTATGATTTAGATAACAATCAGAGCACATAGTAAGCAATGCAAAAATCCAGGTAATTTCAAAGGGTTGACTTTTTTCCTGCTGCTGTAAAATATTTCATATGCCCACCCTTACTGTACTTTTGCTTAAATTGGATTTAGGACTTCTAATTTCATGAAACCAATTAAATACAACATTGTGAAATTATAGCAAAACTCTTGACAAACTACAATACCTCGATGTGGCTAAAATAGATAGTTCTTGGCCGTCATGCTTAGTGCCTCAAAACTTCACATCAGCATGCCATATATCATATACTATGTCAAAGAACAGGGGAAACTCCTCCACTTTAGTGCCTTGCAGTTCACAGCATACAGAGCCTCTCTAGCATCAGAATGGATCCACAAACCCAAGGGCTCAAAAACTGTAATGGATAACTGTCACGTATCTAGACATGCCCAGCCAAGAGGAAAGGTAAGGAAGATATATGAAAATACAGCATAGTATTAATTGGGGCCCAACTTCAGTATAAATGGCCATTCTCAGCAGAAAATATGCATGTGCCCCATAGATTGGGGGAATGTCTGGCACCAGCAGCCAGAGTTTATAATAAAGTTTTAATGCTAGAGGGTATGCATACTATCTTTACAAAAGACTCACTTTACATGGTGGAGGACAGCAAGGCAATCAACCACCAGCAACAGTCCTCAAGCGGATGATTGGACTGTTGAACTACAAGTTTATACGTATAGACACATCAACAAGTGGGGATATTAATTTATTACTTTGTATGGGATGGGCGCCAAACTGACTCTTTGTTCTAAGTGGATGAAAGCTTAGCTTTAAGCAATAATTAACATAATGTTAAGGAGAAATCACTGAAAGCTGTTGAAGTAATCGCAAAAATGCAAACAAGTATTTATATTCTGATTCATTCATGGTTGTAGCATAACAAATTGAGAAAAAGCCAGCTTCTTTAAAAAGGGACTCTTCTTTATTTCAACATGTCTAAAAAGTTACATAAAAAGGTCAATGCAAACTCAATACCCACACATAAGTGCTTCGGGGCAGAAATGCCCCCTTGTGAATATGGACAATAGAATACATAAATGTTGTGAACATGGACAATACCGTATGAGTAAATATAGAGTCACTTTTATATTTCATCCCTGATGGATGTCACATTCTCAGCTTCAGAATCCAATTGGCTTCTTTATTCAGTACACTCCTCCTACAGTCTTTTGGCTGGAATATTCCCCTACGGACAACTGTCAGCATTCAGACGTGTGTCGTCAGCAAGTACTGAGGAATAGGTTAAAATGTGTATGCATTCTGGATTTGGCAAAAACCCATCTCATGTAAATATCAAAGTAATAACGACCACCTGTCCGTGAGTGACTGAGTGAGTTACATGCTCCGCCCTGATCACATGATGCTGACATCATCATAGCTCCGTCATCTCAGCCACGATTTCACCTCAGTAAGCAGCTGAATCACTGGAGCTCTGATCATGCCAGTGACGTCATCACAGGTCCTTCAATATTTTGACCAACTCCAACCGTCATCACAGGCCCTTCAGTGAGTTACATGTGATGATGTCATTCCCTGCCTCATATTATAAGTGGTGCATTGCGCCACCAGATCCACTGGTACTATACATAATACTAATAACTAGTATATGTTTATAGGTTGTGCCTCATACCCAATTTTTTATCATTTTGGTATTTATGATTTAAACATTTACCCATTTGGGTATAACAGGACTTGGGGATGGCTGGGCCTAGTGTACAGAGGTACTTTCACCCTTCATTTAAAAAGATATATATTTCAGCTCACTACCCTTCAAAAAGTCGGCATTGTCCTCAATTTCTTTTTCCATTTTCTACTGGGGTTGCTACATTATTGTTTTACTATTCTGCTCACCTTTCCAATCTACAGGAAGCTTCTTTCAAGATACTTTTCTCTTATAAAAATACATCATAGAAGATCAGTTATTTGTGTGGGTCCCATATCAAGCTTTTCCATCCCTTTTCCTAAAGCGCAGCATGAAACTATGCCTGCTCCCCTTGTCTATATGAAATGGATTGCCAGAAAGAAAAATAAAGGGAGCAAACTTGGTTGCCCGGTCCTGCTGTGCTAATGTGCACCTTGTGATAGAGGTCCGTTTTATTTCCCCTATGGTTTGCCTTTTCACCACATCACGGTCATTATGGGACATGGTCAATATATGTTTTAAGATAGAAAGGTATTAAGAATTGAAATATAAAAGTCCATTGATTCATTAACCTGTTTAAAACTATTTTTTAATGGATTCCATTTATTTTAATAGCCAGAATAATGAGCTTCCTTACTGACCAGAGTACTCATACCACTATTAGTATTCACTATGAATTATTCTAACCATAGAGAATGCTAATGATGGTTCAGTACAGATAATATTAATCGGTGGGCCAAAAAAAAATCTGTTTTACATATAATTCAGATATTAAATTAAACCACAATTTTAGTAAGCAGACAACATCAAGTTAGCTGGAATTGATGCTCAGCAGATCATTGAAAATGCATGTGTCACAGTATTCTCTCACGAACCATTACATATTTAATTCTGCCATGCTAGACATAATAAAATGGAAAGTGTATTCGTTTTTGGAAATGACTGTAATAAAAATTAATTGCACCGTTATCCCTCTTATGTGCTAATGTATGCATTTTTGAGTGTCTGGTTTCTTCATTTTTTTAATACTTATTAGACTATTTAAATTACTTATCTGATGGCTGCTACTTCGAGGTGTTGCATACTTTCTACTCTATTTATGTCAGGAGAAGAGTTGAGGTTTCTTCTGTGTCAGATGACTTGTGGCAATGTTGGTTGGTAGATGATGAACTGCTGCAGTAGAAAAGGAAACTCTTTGTGTCATTTTTAAGCTGCATGTTTTCCTGAATTGTAGAAAATCAACTTTTATAGTATATTTGTGCTTACGTACATTTTGCAATCAAATTGTGATAATATACAAGAAAAATGTGTCAAAGAGGTTGTCCACTTGTAATCTATAGATGGCCTATCTTCTATCCAGGACCCCCACTGATCGGCAGTTGGCTGGGCCAATTTGTTTATGCATTAAGCTGATTTATGCAGGCAACAGACAGTTCCCACTGCAGCGGTTGGGCTTTGTATTACAGCCAAAGTCCCTATTGAAGTTAATGGGAACTTCATAATACCAAGTCAATCTACTACAGTTGGAAGGTAGTTGTCTGCTTCCTGCTGAAATAAGCTCAATGCCTTAACACAGCAGCTCAGTAAATGGTCCATCAGTAGTTTTACAACTGGATAACCTTTTGAACTTTCAATATTTTAATTCATTGGTTAAAATGACCACTTATTGGTAAATGATAAGTTAGTGTACTAGGCAAAAATACTATGATAAGCTATGATAAATATTTACTATCCAATTGTGATGATCATTTTTGCAGAAGTGACTACAGGATATGTCGCCATATTATTTCCCACCCTTAGCTAAAAAAATTTAATTTTTGCAGTCAAAGTAAATGAAATAAAACTGCATAAACTAGTTGCTCAGCCAATATCTGAGCTACCATAAATATAAAGTTTGAGTGATGAGGCAAGCTAAGCTGGTTGAGGTCATTGCAGATACAGATATGCCCTTCCTTATCTTTTCTCTTGGCTGCATACGTTCAGATATGTGTGTTGTGTTCTGAATTGCAGAATTCAAGGACATAATATTGTGTTGAATTGGTTTCATGGGAAATTACCATTCTTCACCAAATTAAAGATAATGCATTGGTAGTCAATAAGACTAAAAAATCCTTGCGCTGCTTTTGATAAAATGAGGATATAGAGAAGGAACTTACTTTACTGGGGGGGTTTGGACCATCGCCAACCCCCACACCCCCAAATCCATGCCAGCCAAACACACAGGAGGAAGATGATGGCAGGCAATCTTCATTCAAATGCCATCGTCTTCCTCCTGTGCATTTGGCTGACCTGGATTTTGGGGTGAGTTGACTACCACTGCATTGCTTACTACCTAAGTTGACAAACCTTGGACCCTTTCCTATGCTGCTCTCCTGATCACTACCAACTAGAGATGAGTGAACATGCTTGTTCGAGTAGTAGCATAGCACCATGCTGCGTTCAAGAGAATTTTATGGCCCCTCCCGGCATTACCACTTCCTGCTGTGACGTGGAGAGAGAGAGAGAGATTCTCTTTACTTAATAATTATATTATTGTAAAATAATCTCCCTTTGGCGCACGGACACAATATTTTATACTCTCAAATTAAACATAAGGTAGGGATGAGCAAATCTAGCTCTATTATACAACCAGAAACTGCAGAATTTCATAGTAAAACATATCTCTCTGAAATTAGGGTGTCATTCCGGATTTTATGTTGCCCACAGTTTGGGGAGCATGAAGATTGTAACAGGTACCCTTTAAAACTTTCACAGATAAACTTTAAATTATCTGCTAATGATAGATGTCTGACCAATAGAATTGATGAACTGGAATTAATTTTGTCTGTGGAAAAGTATGAGATAGTGATAATAACTGAGGCATGACTAATAACTATGGAATGGTGGTTAGCTGTTAGGATTAGAATTTATTAAGAAAGGTCTGTAAAAACAAAAAAAAGGGAAACTGAAAGCTGTCAATCTCAAAAAGGAAACAGATTTCTATCAATAACCTGCCCCCTGATTGGCTCAGCGCTGAGCCTCTGATTGGCTCAGCGCTGAGCCAATCAGGGGGCAGATCTGACTCACACCCCCTTCACACCCACTGCAGGCCAGCCGCGCGGAACTCCGGCTGCCGGGAGCAGGTGAGTATATATATATTTTTTATTTTAACACTTTTCTGGATGAATTGCAGGGAAGGGCTTATATATTTAAGCCCTTCCCGACAATTCATCCCACACTCGCCCGCAGCGCATTGCTTTCAATGGAGCCAGCAGTATTGCCGGCTCCATTGAATGCAATGCGCTGGACAGCTCTAATGAAACGCGGCTAGGGGCAGATTTTCGGGTGATTTTCGGGCACCGGTCACGCGATTTGCGGATGCGCATCCGTCATGCGATCCGCAAATCGTGCGAAAAAACGCCCATCTGACTAAGGCCTAAAGAGGAATCAGACCTCCAAGGTAGATATGTAATTTTAGTCTTTTCTATAAATAATGTGGTTTACACAGTAGTCTCTATACTCCAAATAATAAACAACAAAGCTTCATGCATATGATTTAGAGATGAGTGAGCGTACTCATTAAGGCAAAATACTTGAGCGAGTATTGCCATTTTTGAGTATATGCCCACTCGTGCCAAAAGATTCGGGGCCGGCGGGGGGCGGACGGCAGTGGGGGAGAGCAGGGAGGAATGGGGGGGGGAGATCTCTCAATCTCCCCCCGCTCCCCCATGCTCACTCCCACAACTCACCGCTCACCCCCGCCGGCCCCGAATCGTTTATTCCCTGAGCGGGCATGTACTCGAAAATGGCAATACTCTCTCGAGTACTTTGCTTTAACGAGTACGCTCACTCATCTCTAATAAGATTCTCTGTATCCTTTCAAAATTTAAACATGGCAAATTACTTATTTGCGGAGATTTAAACACAGTTTTAGATGTTAGCATAGACACGACTTCTAAACTCCAACCCTTGGGTGATCTATGGCGGAGGGAGGATCTCATTGATGCTTGGCGAGCTATGCATTGTTTGGAGAAGGATTATTCACAATTGCAACTTATGTATCAACATAAAAATAAATTCACATGTCCCATGGAATGCACATACAGCTTACATAAGAGATTCATTCATAAGAATAGGACATAACTTTATAAAATGGAGAAATGGGCTTCTGGAGAAAATACTTGATAAAATTAAAGTCCTTGAAATACAAAAAAAAAATCTACCCAAACACCATAGAAAGAGGAGGAACTATTTTAACAGAGGCAGACACTTCGTAATACACTGCTTCAAAACTACGAGAGAGACCTAAAAATAATTAAAACTCAATACTATTCACAAAACAATAAATCTGGGAGATTACTAGTTTCCCGTATTAAAGCCCAACATTTTAAATCCCAAATCCCATATATATTGGGTTTAAACAACACAGGGAAATTAACTAACCCATGCGATACAGCAAATAGATTTCAAGATTATTATTCAACACTATATATCGTAAAAGACGACCCTTTCACATTTCCAAGTGCAGCTCACCATATTCAAACACTTTTACAAAAGATTAATCTTCTCACTCACTCTCCATAGCACAGAGAGAATCACTTGACTTCCGGATTACAGAAAAAGAAGTGCTTGAACACATTAACTCTTCACCAGTGGGAAAATCACCAGGTCCAGATGGTCTTCCAGAGGCTTACTATAAAACCTTTCAAGCAATCTTATCTCCATTTATGTGCAAAGCTTTACCATTAGCTGTTATGGAAGTCTCCTAACCACAGGAAAATCAAGCAACTTTAATAGTCTTAGTCACCCTTCCTAAACCGGGGAAAAATCCAGATATCTCTCAAAACCTTTGACCCATTTCACTATTAAATATAGATATGAAAATTGATGCCACAATATTAGGCTTTAGATTGACACCTAGTTTGACATCCTTGATTAGGGAAGACCAAGTTGGGTTTGTGAAATGCCATCAAGCTCCAGATAGCACCAGAAGAGTACTAAATATTACACATTTCATAGAATCTAGGAAGCTCCCTGCAGTATTGTTATCTTTCGATGCTAAAAAAGCATTTAATCTCATAAACTAGACATATTCATTTGCAACATTAAACAAAATTTTTGGGGACCTTCTTTTCAAGCTATATCTGCACTATACTCCAATCCTTCAGCTCATGTGTTTGCCAGGGATGGAACTAGACAGGATGTCAACTATCCCCATCGATTTTTATATTATCATTAGACACTCTAGCTCAAGCCCTTAGGGAAAATTCCTTACTTAAAGGGGTTGTCCTGCGGCAGCAAGTGGGGTTATACACTTCTGTATGGCCATATTAATGCACTTTGTAATATACATCGTGCATTAAATATGAGCCATACAGAAGTTATATACTCACCTTCCCTGCGCTGGCGTCCCCGTCTCCATGGCTCCGTCTAACTTCAGCGTCTAATCGCCCGATTAGACGCGCTTGCGCAGAAGGGTCTTCTGCCTTCGGGTCTGTCCGGCAGCAAAGGATAGGTGGGTAGTAAGACTTGGTCCTCCAGATATTTACGAATAACCAAGACACTTTCCAAAATATATACCCAATAAAAGAATAGAAAAAAGCTTTTTTGCCTAATTCACAAAGCGCTTAACTATAGCTCCCATGTGGATACACTAATGAAATCAATTTACATTGTTTCTCCTAGCCCAGATATATCCCAACTGCTCAACAAATTGTTGGACAACTTGTGACAATAGAGCTATACTACTATATATTTTGTGGTGTTATCCACTTCTCCAGCAGTTTTGGAACTTCCTTCTTCAGCTGATTTCTTCCTTGGTGGGTTGCGTAGTATTGAAAGCTACTTATCTAGGCCTATTGAATTTGGAATCAAACACAGTCCCACTAAGGTTCTGGCTACTAAGTTGTAAAATATTACCTTTGTCTAACTTGACAAGCATGGACACTCCTAACCCTCACCTTAATTAACCAAACGTCTATGTATGAGAAGATGCTGTCAGCCAATAGTTTCAAGCTTTCCATGTTTTATCACATTTGGAGAAAATGGTCATCTAGTAACTACTGTGTAGCAGATGGAACATGACCTAGATTTTGGAGACAAATCAATCAACCAATAAGGTAAGATGGCATGTATGTGGAAGACTAAATGTATGAGGTTACTAAACCTGTTAATTAATTATATATCTATATATTTTATTTTATATCCCTCTTTTTTTCTTTTTAATGTTTTAAGTCTCTTAGTTGTATTTTCATTTCAAATTATTGTACAATTGACTCACGTGCTACAAAGCATGCCTTGATTATTCTTGTATAAAGATCATTTTATTATTACTGTATTCTGCTTTAAAAATGTGAAAACTTTGAATACAAATGATTGAAACAAAAAAAAGAGAAATCCTATAGATGGGAAGGAGAGAATGTAAAAAGGGAAGAAGAGAGTCATTAGTCATTGGTTGAGCAAAAAGCACCATTGTGTTGATAGATCTAGATAAGAGCTGAAACATATGATGATGGTGCATTGTGAAGAGCTTTGGAGACTAGTGGAGAGTTCTGAATGTATTTGTAAAAGAAACAGGTAAAGCAGAGGTGGTGTAACTGCATACGAGAAAGATCTACCGAGCTGACTGGTTTGAAGAAGAGTTGCTTGGTTAAGTGGATGCCAATTAGTAGTGACTAGTGAGTTACAGTAAACAAGGCAATAAATGATGAGGGCTTGGGTCAGTATTTCATGACTGTTATTGCAATGACACATGTTTTCCCAGTTCAGGATCTGTACTTAGAAAGGCATCAATGACTTTAAAAACTACTCTCATTTGAGGTGATAAAGATTTAACATTTGATAGTAGTACATTTTGGAGTGATCTATATATGTTAATTCCATAGTTCCCAATTGTTATTATTATTTACAGACCTGTCCTCCAGGTAAAGTTACATGATGACTGTTTTTCTTCTATTCAAACAGAGTTTTCTCATTAGTGCCCTTTAAATTCTCGTGTCACGCATTACCACCTTATATGGGGTTTTTGAAGATCTAAATAAAATTAGATAAAAGCAGGGAATATTATAGAAATAAAAAAACATTACTCGTCTATTCAATAGCCCATCATTCTAGCATTGCTGCTGTGGCACTCCACACTGACCGTTGGTTTGAAGTGCTGCAGCAATGACGGACCCAACTTGGCTAGTGATTGGCAGTAGGACTGGAAACAATGATTGTCTGGAAGCAATTGAGTGGTAGTACAGGAATGGCAGAGGGTTAAACTAGTTAATAATGCTTCTTTTTTATTTTATAACATTCCCTGCCAGTATTATTGTATCTTAATGCCACCAGGAAGTCCTGGTGGAGATAAGAGTGACAGCTTGGTGACGCCCCATGAAGCTAATTGGCTGCAGAGATGGCTCCCCTGCAGGTCCTGGCAGCCCACTATAATTCTCATGCCCTGGCTCCCGTCCCTGATATAAGCTCCTCGCTGATGCCGTCAGTCTGGCAGGCTTGCCGGCTGTTCCCTTTCCTTCCCAATACTGCTGTTTCTTGGGTGGCTCTTTCCCTCTGCTGCTCTTGATCCCTGCTGGCAGGCCAGTCTAATTCTGCAGTCCCGGCTCCTGGACCGTCTCCAAGGCTCCCTGGCCTCCCTGCAGTCTCGGCTCCTTTTCAAGGCTCCCTGACCTCCCCGCTGCTGCTCTTTATTCCCCTCTGGCTGTACTATCCCACCTCCGCTCCTTCTATCTGCCGCGCTGTTGGCAGTCCAGCTCGTGATGTGAGGCAGCACAGACAGCCGCCTCTCACCACATGTCACTGCTCCTAGCATCCATGTGGCTCGTCATGCAGTGTGTGAGAAGCCGCCAGTCCCCACATGGGAGCGCTGTTGAGCGCCAGTGAGGCGTGCACACTGCTTAGAGCTGCAGCATTGGGGGGAGGACTGTATTGGGAGCACCGACGTTGTGTATGCCTAGTATTTGGGGCATGCACACTGCAGAGACCTGCAGCATGGGGGAGGACATTATTGGGAGCGCGGCCAGCATGTATGCCTATTATTGTATCTTGATGACCAACTTGCAGGACCTTGCGCCATTCACCTAATCCGGAACTAGGGTTGTGAGAGGGGCGTTCCAGCATAGAAGCCCTGTCAAACCCCTAGCTTCCATTGGCGTCAAGATTCTATAATACCTTCCCTGCCTTTTTCTACTCTTTTGGCATCTCAGAAAACCCCTTTAGGTAGTGCAATTTGCCTGAAGTGTTAAATTAGGCTTCGACTGGAATACCCTTTTAAAGGAATTTAATATTGACATACCATGGTTTATCAAAATAATGCTCATCTAGGCATTTCCATTATTTTGATAAACCCTTGTATTTACACATGCAGCATCATTCATTATAGTTGCAAAAACAAAATCTTGTATAGATATACAAAACACAAGATTTTATTTTTTCAACTATAATGAATGATGCTGCATGTGTCAAAACAGGGGTTTAACAAAATGATATATAGTTAAAGCCGCATTTACAAGTAGAGTAACTGCTTATGTAGTACATCATTGATTGAGTCTTTCCCAAGCAAACCTTTACTCTTTGAGTTGCCAGCATTAGCATAGCTCTGAAATATTCCAGTCCAAAGAGTGTTATTGCTTTATTGGTTGGCAGACAGCGAGGCTCTGTGTTAAAGGGTTAATGAAATCACCGCTGCCATAGTAAATGATTGTCTCTGATTTTTTTTACTCCAACTTCCATGACAGTTTGAGGAGATTACTGCTGTAGAAAGATCATATTTAGCTGCATGAGCAAATGTGCCTAGCTGTAACTGTATCAGCCCTGCAAATATCTAGGGAGTAAGTCTGTAATCTGAAGATTAAAGCGTCACGTAGTGATCTTTCACAATGTGTCATTTTCCACACAGAGAATCTCACTGTCACTGAAGATAACGCAGGAAACATTAACCAACTGAAAAAAATAATATGAGTGAAATAAATCCTTTCAGTTCAAACGGATAAGAACATATTTTTTGATGCTCCCGTTCTGCTATATCTTCACCCCTAATCATTTTTAAAAAGTAACACTAACTAAAGTCTATTATATTTAAAGCTCGGATCCACCTTCACAACTAAATACAGAAGTAACAAACTTTAACTTGGCAAGCATTGCTTTACATCCCATGATGCAGCTGGCATTAGATCCGTATTGATATGCCATTGTAGATATTGATTGAATGGTTGCTGCACATGGAGCACAGCATATTAAAGGTCAAGGTGACCTTCTGGAATACACCCCGATTTAAATGGCTACTTAGCCTAATGAACTCCAGATGTGTTTGTTTATCATGGACTCATGCAGTGTTTCACGCACTCCCTTGCATATTGCATGCACAATTACCCCACCCCCCACCCCCCTTCCATAGATTTCAGAAAAATAGAGCATGTTCCATAGCAAAATCGGAGCTATGTTCAAACCTATTGATATCCATGGGTTCTATTTTCTGCATATTGTGCGTGTGAATTTTTACGCATGCAAATACGCCCGTGTGAAGCCACCCTAAAACGATACATGCAGCAGTCATTGGCCAATGCTGATTATGTGGGCAGTGCTGGCCAGGTAGATCATCATGTAGTGTCTTAGACTAATCATGCATACTAATACATAGTGTACATCAAGTAGTCAGAGAAATGATGCAGCCATCTTTGTCCAGGACCGGAGGCTCACCTAAATGTTTGCTATATCTGAATATTTTATTACATTTAGTAGATAAGAATAAAGTAAAGGTGCTTTTAGACGGAACGATTATCAAAAGAGCAGTGAGACTATGGAACTCTCTGCCTGAGGTTTCTTTCCAACGAGTGTATTTTGGCATGCCGTTTTCACGGTCGACCGATATAAGCTGTGATCTGATGCATTGGATTCCAATGCATCAGATCACATGGCCATATTCCCGTGATGTAAAAGTGCCCTGCCGGCCATTATAGCGACGACTGCTAAACTCTCCCCTCCCCTCTGGCTAATCGCTATGGGAGGGGGTGAGGTGGGGCGGAGCTAAGCGCTGACCCATCCCGCATCCTCCCATTGCTGGCTGTGGACGAGGGGCGGGACAGGGTCTAAGCCAGGCTCTGCCCTTTGTCCGCAGCCAGGAATGGGAGGAGGCGGGATAGGGCATCACTTAGCTCTGCCCCCGTTCAGCCCCCTCCCATTGCAAAGAGGGAGCGGGGAGGAAAGCAGAGGTGAGTCTGCGAGGGGGAAGAAGGGGAAAGGGCCAAGAGCATGACAGCCTCGGCGTGTATGCGCCGAGGTCCATGCTGTGTGAACAAACATTGGATTAGTGCACCCCGTTCACGAGCTTTAACGCCACAGATGAAAGCGTTTATAGGCTGACCGTGGAAACGGCAGTCAATATACGCTCATGGGAAAGAAGCCTGAGGATGTGGTGATGGTAAATTTGATAAAAGAGTTCAAGAGCAGCCTGGAAGTCTTTCTTGTGTGAAACAATATTATATGTTATAATTATTAGTAACTTCAGAAGGGTTGGTGATCCGGGGATTATTCCGATTGTCAGATTGGAGTCAGGAAAGATTTTTTTTCCTTAAATGGGAAAAATTGGCTTCTAGCTCATTGGGGTTTTTTGCCTTCCTCTGGATCAACATGGAAGGGAAGCTAATAGGCTGAATGGGATGGACATGTGTCTTTTTTCGGCCTTACATACTATGTTACTATATACTGATATGGCTATACAGTATCTATAGAATTGGTTCAGTGCTTTCTAAACCCTGTTTGAACCCTACCTGATTCTTCTAAAGAATTACAAAAAACATGAGTTTATGAAAACTGATTGTGACAGATAATAGCGCATATAGAGTGATGCAGAGTTACACGGTGTAATGCTGAACTGAATGTTCCCAGCTCTTTTATTTCCTTCATTCTTCAAAAGAATTAAAAATCTGTAATGACATGGTATAAATACAGGTAATGTACAAGATAAAATGCATCTCTTCCTGTGATGTACTGCCAGAGCGCACCAATCAATTAAACCAGAACAACACTGTTAACTTTCAAGTATTCAGCCAAAGAATCATTTCCGATTTACATAGTATTTATGTCCTTTACTTAACACCTTCTTTCATGTTGAATGTACTGATCACATTTCAGGAACTTAGAATAACAATACTGTGAATGAGTGGAACGTCTTTCTTCTTTTCTCGGTGTCATTTCTCTTTACACTTCAGATACCTGTTGGTTCCAGGATGAAATTACAATCTAATATTTGTACTAAAAACATTTGACAGAAAACACAATAGTGCTATAATTACAGCTGTGAGATGTTCAGGTTCAGAATATAGAGAGAAATATATTTCATTTAAAAGAGTATTCTCATCAGATATATTAACCCCTTAAACCGCCTATTTTGGCCATGAGGACGCAACAATTTTTGGGGGATTTTCATTTCAACTTTTCAAAAGCCATGACTTTTTTTCATCAACATGGCCATTTGAGGGCTTGTTCATTGAGTGGTGAGCTGCAGTTTTTATTGGTACCATTTTTGGGTACATATAATGTATTGCAAAACTTTTAGTTTTATTTTTTTAAGCGCAGAAAGGAAAACACAAATTCTGCCATTGTTTTTTTTTTCTACAGCATTAATCGTACAGCATATATTACATTGATTTTGGCATGTAGGGGGTTAACAGCAGGGATAACTGTTCTTTATTATCCCTGCTGTTGCAGCAAGAGGCTGGATGTCAATCACTGCCAGCCCCTGTTGCAGTATGGCACAGGCTCAGTTCTGTGCCCACAACACCAACAGGATGTAAGTTTACATCCTGGTGCATTAAGTACAACCCTGCCATGACGTAAACTCACATTCTGTGGCATTAAGGGGTTAAAGGGTTTGTCCCAGATACAGCTTCTTTGTAGAACTTAATAAGGAGCTCATAAAGCTCCTACTTACCTCATCCTGGTCATCCCCTACCGGCAGCTCTGGGTCTCCCTGGTGACATGTCATTTAGCCGAGAAGTCCCATAAACGTGCCCCTCCAGCTAATGATAGAGCTCAGTAATGCATTGTAATGAATGGCAAAATCCATAGAGGAATTTAAGAGGGGACTAGATGTATTTCTAGAGCGCTATGATGCTACAGGATATAGACATTAGGTGACCAGCGGGGTTGATGATCCCAAATGTTGATCCAGGGATTACTCTGCCATTATGGAGTCAGGAAGGAATTTTTTTTTCTCCAAATGAGCTAAATGGTTGCTTGGGTTTTTTTGCCTTCTTCTGGACCAACAAGTGGTGGTGGTGGTGGGGGGGGGGGGAGTTGCAATAGGCTGAACTAGATTGACATTGTTTTCATTCAGCCTTACATACTATGTTACTATGTTATGAATGACTTCCATGGTGAAAATCTGTACCAAAATCCACATGCAAATTTTGGTACAGATTTACTCCATGATGTGTGATCATGCCATTACGAGTCCATTCCAATTAATTATAGAGCATTCAATGTACACATGGCAGCCCATTAGTCACTGCTGGGAGGGGTGAGAGGAGGTGAAGAAGCTCTCCCTTCATGAATACAGACTATGAGTCCACTTCACACTATTATTTTGTACTATTTAGGCTAATTGGAGAGTTGACCTGTCTCTCTGATATTCTGCCCTTAAAAACCAGCATAATCTAATGACAGATGCTGTGAACATGCACCATGTCTGAGCTCTGCATTGGCCACTACTTCCATCTCCAGCACTGCAATGCAGCTCTCCAGCTGTGAGAGGATCCTGATCCCTTGGAGGAAGCCTGCCCAGAGGAGCCCGCAAGGGTGGAGGATGCTGCTCACGGCCTGGTTTGCAAACTGTCTTGCAAATCTTCCTGGCATCCAATATCGCCTGGCTCTATCTTTCCAAGCACTGTGTGCAACGATGCAGATCCCATTGACAAACTATATTCTTTAAATTATCTTAAACTTCACAAACACATTAGGGCAGAACTCTCCAAATGGAATTTTCCATAATTATCATAGACTGGGAGAACCAATGCCATAAAGACAGTTATGCTGCCCCACTTACTCTACCGCTGTCATTGATTACCAATACTAACTTCTTTTTGGCATTAAGCTGCTTTGCAAAAGCAGGTTTTTAATTTTATTTGAAACTCTTTCTGAATACATAGTCACAAAAGAATGAGGGGATTATCTATCCCAAATTTTTGAAATACTATAGACCTTGGTCAACTCCTCTTCTAACTATCCATAATAGGTGCAACTGGAATCAGATTTGGTTGCTCATATTCATTAGCAGCTGTGGTATGGGCTATTAGTCCAGTGAGAAACCTAATTCCCTCCTCTCCTCACACAAGCATGAAATGCTCGCAAAGTTATTCACTAGGCAAAAATAGCTTACAATTTGGCCATTGAAACAAGGGAATTTGCACGGCTAAAAGCACAGCAGCGCAAAATAGAGGAAATAGGTGCTTCTGCTCTTAGAGGGGCTTACCTTCATTGCTGGAGACTCCCTTCATCTCAGCAGGGATGGAGGGTTTCCCCAGCAGCTGAGCTGGAGGAATTTCCCTGTAGCAGGGAGAGAAAGAGTGAGATGAAGGGAGTCCCTGGGGAACCCCCTTCATAACTGGGGATTCCCTTCATCTCAGCATGATAGTGTGTCGGAAACCATAGATGCTCTTGAACGTGGTCTAGTTGTTGATCATATCATTTTATATTGTTTTGTATTATACCAGACCATCCCATGTTACGTTACAATAAGCCATACGTGCCTTGTGTGATGTTATTTCCTTTATTTAGCTATGGAAATGTTTACCATTTGTATTATTCAATTGTGGAATATATTTCTTTAACAATTTTTTAGATCTCACTAAAGTTTATATGTTTGACATAAAATTGAGGTACTGTAATTGCTATTAAAAAAGAAAAAAATTTCAAAACTCTATTATCCACTTCTCCAAACTTGGAAAATCATTTTTTACAATTTCTAGATGTCATCTATTACTGTGCTGTACTTGAAAGTAGAGCTAGTCCCTTTCCACACCATGCCACCCACATGACGCTTTATTGCAGCAAAAAGAAAGGCGAGGGAACACAAATGCTCTGCTCTCCATGGGATTTATGAAGATAGCTGAGCCAGTGACCCACTTAAACTTCAAAACACAGATCTTCTTATCTGCAGGGGGTTAGTAGAGAGCAGAGGAAGCCAAAAGACAGTGATATCAGAGATGAGTATATATATTCCATATACTGATTTCCATGTCGAGAGCTAGAAAATGGGTAGTTGAGCCTTCCCTTGAACACTCAAGGTGGTGCTGACTCTGCGCACATAGACCTGGTTCTTCCAGTCATGACCAGGCGGTGCTGTCACTGGGTTTACTTTTGGTTACTGTGGTAGGCACTGTTAAGTGCGTGAGTAAAACTAGAAGTGAGGGCTAATGATGTGTGTATGTGTAAAGTAGCCATGGTGGTTGTCACCTTGCTAGAAGTAGCATCACGGCTCACAGCTGCAAATGAAGATTGGAACCATGGTGCTATTATAGCGTCACCTCCAGCTCATGTGATCCTCATGTGGCACAAGCCCACTGTCATTTTGTGTTAAAGATCAATGGGAACACTTCTCTGTTGGTTTATGGACTGATTGACTGGCTGAGGGGGTGGGCAGCCTAGGCAGCCAATCAGCTTTAGTTTGTGTATATTTATTCTAGCTGCTCCTTACAGAGGATGCTGGTTATCCTCTTAGTCAGAAGGTGCTTCTGGTCTTCATGTTGCCTCTTGGTCCTGACCTGTGTCTCAATTAAGATAAATCTGCAGATGATTTACTTATTTATCTGGGGTGTTTGTACATCTTATTCCCTGTACTCTTGTGGTTTATTATACATTGAGTTTCATCTAATGTTTAACACTATTCCCTGTCACTACCCAGAAAAAGCTAGGGTCGCCCCAGGTTCATAATATGGGGTCGCTCTCATCAGGGCGTGCGCTCCATTGGTAGGTAGGATCTTCCCATATTGGTGGGTTTAGGGTTAGTTTCCCCATCATCCCCGTTTTGCATTTCTTTTTTACATTCTTGTGTTTTCTGCATTTATATTGTGTGTATCTATTCATCCTTTTAGGACATAACCACTACATCCAGGTTGAAAGTAACAGGTAGCAGTACATTTTAACATGCTACTGCTTCTTGTTTCTCTGTGAAACTTCCTCTCCTTCATTTACACAGAACTAAGCAATGAAAACAGTTTCCTCCTGATAGAGAAGCCAGGAAGAAAAGCATAGCTGTTGGGCACAGAAATTCAGTGATGAATATTTCAGTAAGAACAGGGATTACATAGCTACATTTCACTGGTAGCTGACTCACCACTTATCTCGATTTCTAATGGCAATGCTTTTTATTCAATATGCTAATAGTATTGTATCATCAATCTATTTGCATATGCTTATTTTGGGGTTTTCCTTTGCAAAAAGTGTAATTATTATTGTGTTAATTAGGCTATAAAAAGAGGACAAAAATACTGTATCTTCTACAATGCGCCGTGGACAGTCATGCAATGCAAGGCTGAACACATTTAATGTATTTGACAGCCGAATGTAGACTGTAAAGTCCAATAATGTATATGTTACATTCATATAAAATATACATTCCTGAGTTATATACAGCAGAGTTTACTCAATTGCTGTGATTATGGAGAGTTTTTTATACCGTAAAAACTGCATTGCCGACTTTTCTTTAATACAGCAATGTCAAAGAGACATTGTATGTAGTGTCTGCTTGTACTATGACACAAACATTGCAATAGGAAATTCATTGCATTCACTCTGAATAAAAGATTTTGCTCCAGGGAGGTTGGAAAAAATATACCAGTCTCAAATACATATAAATAACGGAAAAATAAAAGACACCAATAGTAACTATTAAAGGGCTCTCAATGCTCATCCATCTTTGCATTGAATGTGAATGACACGCACATCTGTATTCTCATTCCTCGCCCTCAGGATGAGCAGTATTACATATCCTTGCATAATAAGAGATGCGCTACTGCATGTAATTGGATAAAAAGAATAAAAATTTACATTCCATATTTATGGGATTGTGATTATTAAATGGGGGTGTTGTCTGGCATTACATTTTGTAGCTAGCTTTATTAGCCCCAGGTTGACTGGATTTTGCCAAACTGCACGCGTCTGACATTGAAGGGGTTGTAGAGGATTAGAGAAATAAGTATATATATATATATTAATAAACAGTGCAGCACCCATCCATGGGACGTGTCTGCTATGGCAGCTCAGTTCTGTTATAGTAAATGGAGCTGAGATGTTATATTACACACAACATGTGAGCAGTTGTTGCATTGTTTCTGGAAATAATCTGCCATGGGACCTGCCATGCTTAATCCTGTAAACCCCTTCAAGTAACATAGTAAGGGTGCAGTCACACGAGCGATTTTTAAGTGCATGTATAGGCGCAATTTAAAATCGCATATACATAGAACCAATGCTTTCCAATGAAAGCGGTCACATGTGCGATTTTTACATGTGCTAAAAATTCATGCCTGCAAAAGATAGAACATATGGGTGGCAATGGACCCGGACACGCGATTCTTCGACATGCGAAGTGTGATTTTTTTTTCCACGCGCCTATATATGCACTTAAAAATCCTTTGTGTGACTGCATCCTAACATAGTATGCTAGGATGAAAAAAGACAAATGTCCATCCAGTTTAGCCTGTTTCTGCCCCCCCCCCTCCCTTGTTGATCCAGAGGAAGGAAAAAGAAACCCAACAAGGCAGAAGCCAATTTACCATATTCTTGGGGAAAAATTCCTTCCTGTTTCCATAATGGCAGTCAGAATAATCCTTGGATCAACATTTGAAAAATTCCTACCTGACTTTGAGACCGGCAGTGGAAAGATATACGGATCAACAGGGAGAGTAATGCTTACCATTAATGTGCTCTACCCTGGGAACCAGTAGCGCATGAAAATCACTGCACCACCATAGATAGACTAGAGCAACTACAAAAAGGGCTCTAAGACTGGAAGAGAATTGTACACTCTGAGAATCAGCTCTAAAAGTGCAACTGATGAGAAACCAAATCCTGAGATACAGAGAAAGATATGTAGATGCCATGCTTGGAAGGGATCCTGAGAGCGGTTGCAGACCATTGCCCAGAGAGTTAGGAGTGGTTGACAGCACACTGATGAGGGGCAAACAACCCGAAACAGCTGTCTGTGTATGTATTCTAGCTTGGTTTTCAATTCCCAGTCATTGTTACAAGGCTTGTATAAAGAGTCTAACATTGACTTGGAGGAATGCTGCCTTCCAATAGGTGGTGCAGCAGCTGTATTGTTCCATCTCCCTTAAATGCCAGGAAAAAATGCAAAACTGAGAAAATGGAGACTTTATTGGTGTTTATGTGTGTAATGGAAGCCTATGGTTGCATCTTGAAATTCCAAAAATGGGAATCAGATGGGACCCTGGGACCTAATAAAAAAATGAGGTGTGAACAGTCCCTAAATTTTATGCTTATAATATTGTTTATATGTACAACATATACTGTGCATAACATAACAGAGGAAGCAAACAACAGCCTGTTATAAATTATTAAACCTTTCTATTCGACTGACCAAGTTAAATTCAAGAGGTAGCCTTCTAGCCTTCTAACAGATGTCCTAACTTGATTTTACATTCATATTTATGTGTTCTACTATATGGTTCGGTAGAAGGAGAGATTATAGATCCAGAATGGAAGTACTTACCTGTGAATAATTCATATAAAAGTTCTTAGAGCGAAACTATTTTTAACTAATAAACAAGACTTATGTACAGCGCAAGAACATAAATCATTAGGCTATTTCAGTCAACTGAATTCCAGCTTTCTATCTTATAAAGAGTGATGACTTATCGTTTTATTGTACTCAATTACCCTAATGTGAAGATATTTTAATGACTCGCAAACTAACAAGAAAATCTCATTATCAATGAAATCACATCTGTTCTACTCCAACTCATATGTTGTACAGATCTTTCAAGAGCTCCACTTCTCAACTGCAAAAAATGCTAGAAATATATAGCCAATACACAGGTTGATTAACAATGCTCAAGCAAGCCATGTGCAAACCATTAATTGTTCTGTACATCATACATATGTGTATGTGTATGGTTGAATGGATCGATGGGTAGATAGATAGATAGATAGATAGATAGATAGATATGAGATAGATAGATAGATAGATAGATAGATAGATAGATAGATAGATAGATAGATAGATAGATAGATAGATAGATAGATAGGTAGGTGATACATAGATATGAAAGAGATAGAAATGAGATGGGTAGATAGATAGATAGATAGATAGATAGATAGATAGATATGAGATAGATAGATAGATAAATATGAGATAGATAGATGATACATAGATATGAAAGAGATAGATATGATATGGATAGATAGATATGAGATAGATAGATAGATATGAGATAGATAGATATACGATAGATAGATAGATAGATATGAGATAGATAGATATGAGATAGATATAAGATAGATAGATAGATAGATAGATGTGAGATAGATAGATAGATATGAGATAGATAGATATGAGATAGAAAGATATAAGATAGATAGATGTGAGATAGATAGATAGACATGAGATAGATAGATAGATAGTTGCTTGAGATTATTTGTTCTCATAAAATAGGTGGCACAGAGTCAGAAACTCAGTCCACAATAGTAACTTTCTTCTGGTCTGGTGTCTACTAGTTTTATTGCATGTCTTCACAGCATGTTCACAGCACTTAAGATCAGAAAAGTGCACAAGAACGTAAAATAAATCCTGACCATCTGGCCTCTAACTACACATTTAAAAATGCAATTTCTAACAGACCTAGTGCCTTAAAGCTTCATAACAACTATTCCAGCACAGCGGATGTTTCAACTTTTGTCGTGCCTTGTGGTCAGTAGTCTACTATACAGAGCCTCTCTCTCTGTTCTTTCTGTTGGGAGCCTTTCATGCGTGACCTGTCTCTTCTTAGGAGGAGAGCCAGATTAGGAGCCTGAGAGCTCAGAAGTCTGCTTCTGACAAACTGCTGCCTCTTTTTAACAAAGCTTTTCAGATGGAACATACTGAAACTGCTCCACATATACGCCATATACACGCCACACCTGGCTGTCTGAATGGGCGAGAAAACTGGAGATGCAGTCACAACCTGGTCGCGGCTGCCTATCGTTCATGCAATTTTTGGCTGCGATTCGGGTGGCCGAAAATCACAGCAACCATGTGAAAGAGCCCAGAGATTGTAAATCGTATACAATCATGTGTCAGATTAAAGTGTACCTTTTGATCAGTATATTTTCATCACTCATCCTTTCACCAGGTAGCAATACAATTTACTGTTCTTTTTGCTGCAAAATTGCCTGCAATGGCTATTAAATGGGTTACTTCATGATTAAAAGCTCTAATTAAACAATTGTTGACTGGTAGATAAGCCATAATACATTTTTTCACTTTAAAATAATGTTATACTGCCAGTATATAACATGCAGCAGTTATCTGCTTACATTGGTGCCCCCTGGTGGTTGTAGTATAACTATTTTTTGGCATATCAAGCTGGCAATGCTTTAGCTGGTAAACATGCAAGCGCAGTTTCAATTTGCCTGTGGACAGATCTTAATAGAAATTTTTTTTTTTTAATCAAGTATTTTTGTATTAGTTTTCTATAAACTTATTTTTATTAGCATTTTCAATGGATACATACATGGCAGATGTTTTAAGAAAATCTATACAGAGTTTCGCATGATATACATTTCTTTTACAGTGATATTACATTGTTTAGGTACTGTCATATGCGTATTTCTCTCTGTAATTTCCCAATTATTTTGCCTCCAATCCATGTATGATCCTTTCTTATTTCGGTAAAACTCTTTCTCCCAAATATGGTAACAGTTATTAACAGATTGAAACACACATTGAAATTCAGTGCTAATATTAACCATCAACTATCTAATCTAATCCGCGAACTAAATCCCGGCGAGTCTTCCTTTCAGATCAGTCACGATATTTTCAGTGATCCCAGACTGTTCGTTTTGACTGTAGTACCATGTTGTGTTAGCAAATTGCGTCATACATTCTTTGATTTCGCTGGGGTTAAGAAATTTTTCTATAAATTCCCTCCATTTTTTGAAGAATTTTGAGGTTTGGGATTCCAATCTCCGTTCTATCTCAATTTTTTCCATTTTTAAGAGATGTTTTAGCTGGTGTATCACCTCTTCTATCCCTGGGGAATTGGCTTGTAGCCAGTTATTTAGAAGGCACCCTTTACTAATTAGAAGTATGGAATGGGTCATTGTGGTTTTTCTAGCCTGTTCTGGCAGTTGGTGGAGTACGAATGTTTGTGGTGATAGCTGTAGGAATTGGCCTCCAATGTCTTGTATTACTTTTTGGGTCCCCACCCAAAATGAGTTGATTTTAGGGCAGTGCCAGATGCCGTGTAAAAAATCTGAGTTGGGTAATGCACATTTTGGGCATGCTTGTAGTCTTGCTGGACCATTTGGGTTCTGAGGTATGTTGAACCCATAAATCGCTCTGTGGATTATTTTAAAATATGTCTCCCGCCATCTTTCGTTTGATACCGCCCTTCTCACAGAGTTCCAGCTCTTGATTATACCCTCAGATATCTCTGGATCCTGTAGGTCACTTATCCATCTTTTAAACAAGTTCGAGCCATTCTCTTTCACCCATGCTTCCCTAAACTTAGTATATAATACTGAAATTGATTGTTTATAGGTACAGTTTGGGATTAGGATATCTATAGAGTTGAGTATTGCCTCTTTTGGAATGTCAGTTAGCCTATTCCGTAGGAAGTTTCTCATTTGTGCATATGGGAGGAAATGGGATGTAGGTAGGTTATATTTTTCACCCAATTCCTTGAAGCTCATATATCTGGGAGTTTCTGGGTGTATAAGATGTTGGACCTTTAAAATGCCCCTCCGCTGCCAAACTTTAAACATTTTGTTTTCTCGCCCTTCTTTGAATTCAGGATGGTTCTATAGGTCCATATTTTGTATTAGTTTTGTATAACTTGTTCAACAAACAGAAACACAAATCCCCTTTTCATTACCCATAAACTAGACAACAAAATAATCATGTGTTTACATATACATATGGAAATTGCAAGTGATTTATACAAGCCTGCCGACTTGTCCATATGACTGTATGACAAAAAGCTCTGTTGGTCTGCACAATTTTGTGAATGATAATCTTTCTGTTTAAAAGGGCCTTAATTCCTGACGCCTCCGGAGACACTATATGCAAGCGTACTGAGCAGGAATCACTCATCGAAAGTACCCTATCTATAATAAGTGGAGCAAGCCATGACCTGTCCAGCCAAGGCATCTGCAAAACCTCAAATTTCTGTATAGCGCTGTGTTTCAAATATATACGTTTTTCCATTGCTATACACCAGTTAACTTTTGCAGTAAAGTTTTGCCTTGTTGGCGCTGAGTCCTGCATCCATCATTGTGCAATCAGTTCCCTAGTAAGATATAACATATGTGCTATAGCTAGTTTAAAGGCTTCTTCTATGGGCAGCACATCCACATATCCTAAAATACATACATAGGGTGTCAGGTCAAGAGAAACACTATACATGCACACACCCCACCAGTTCCACTACTCTCCTACAGAATCGTTCCCAACATGAGCACGACCACATCGTATGCAATAAATCTGCACTATGGATCTTACTCATATAGAATTGTATGTGTGTGGACTCTTAGGGCTTAAATACACGACCGTGATTTCAGATCGTTTTGTGTAATTTTCACACCTGCAAAACGAGATGAAGCAAAGCCATTGATTTTAATAGTTTCATTCCTACTAGCATGATTCTTGCACGATATAACTACATGCGCGAAATTGTTCATGCGCAAATACATTTTGTAGTGGCGAGCATATTATCATGTACGCTAGTGTGAAGAACGGCTTATACAGGTACTAGACTGACACTAGTGTGTGTGTGTGTGTGCATGGGGGGGGGGGGGCAATATTGAGAGTGACCTGGCTGTAGGATATGGCCAAGACAACAGAAAGCAGCTTGTGCCTCCTCTGCAGATCTATTGCACTGGATCCCATTTGTTTCATATATGAAGGGAAAACCAAGGGCAGTAAAGAAAAATGTACAATTTCAGCTACTAAACTATTAAAAATATTTTGAGTGGTCAGACGAGCATTTTTTTTCGCGCTTGTATAGGTGCGGAAAAAAATCGGCTTTATTAGAACCATTTAAATGCCACTGTATCAAGTTATGAAGTTATCTCCAATCCCGGTTATAGCATCCATGTGTCAGCTGTCAAAGTTCACTCCATATAATTACATCAAACTTGAGCTGTACATGTTCAGCGTTCATCAGCTAAAGGTTATGATCCAGTGGTTAACCTTGGGAAAGACTCTTGATAAGAATGTGGTCCAAAGGGTAAAAGTAATTTTTGTGATATATGTAATAGGGTGCTGCCAGTCCAAGTACCATTACCGTAGGTAACAAGGCATCAAAATGTTAACTGTGGTAAAAAAGAAATAGTGGAGGAATCCACTATTTCTCCGTTTTCCGGGAGTACAAAAGGAGCTTGTATGGCAACACCACTGTACTCTATCCAGCCTATTCAGAGAAAGGGTCTGCATCCCCAAAAAACACCACATGTGTTGGTTGTAAATCAATTCATTTAATCAATAAAGAATAATTGGATCAATCCCCTCGTCGGAATGTGTTTTACACTATATGGGTTGTGCCTACAGTCCACCATTTTATCCTTTCTATGGTTGACCTTGGGAGTGCATTTCAATAAAATAAAAAATACTGTTATTTGTATAGTGCCAACTTATTTTGCAGCACTTTCAAGTAATTTATTACCCTGCACCAAACTAGGTACTTATTTGGCTGACCTTGGAGGATGGAAGTCAACCTTGACTACCTGAACCATACAGGGATTGAACTTGCAACCTTCAGGCCATGAGCAAGAGCTTAGGACTGCATACTGCTGCCTTAGCACTCTGCACCACACAAGGTTCTATTTATTGAAAATACCTTTTATTTTTGTCTCTGATTCAATTACACTATAACACAAGAGGTGCCTATTCCACCTTTATAACAAGTGTATTCCTGCATGTGATATAATTCTTCATGGGCCTAACGTCCCGCCAGAATTCTAACAAAACATCCTGATTGCTCCCTACCCACAAGTTTTACAACCATTGCGTAGGACAAATTGGTAGTGTATATATCGGAAAGTTGTACCAAGTCCCAATATAAACTTCTGTATCTCCATTCTATTATAATATATTACTCCTTTCAAAGTACTCTTGCTTCAGTGCAAACCATTTGCTGCAGTCGTATAAATTACTTCCATGTACATGACTGTACATTCTGCAGGGTTTTCATGGCTTTGTTATTTCAGATCTTACATTCAGATGTTGAGAGGAAAACATCTAAACAATAAAATAAAGTGAATTATCCATTAATATATTCAGGCTTACACGTTCATTAAAACAAACAGAGCCAGGATAATTATTTTTCCGTGCTACTGTCTAGTGGTTCTAATTCAGATTGTAAGGATCGCAGGAACCCAATGTCTGGTTACATATGATGTGTTTTACTGTGCGCTCCTTGCTTCTCTTATCCAGGATTATAGGGTTTACCGCAGATATATTCAGCATGACGGCTATAGGACCATCTCCAGGTTTAAAATAGAAATTAAGAGAGGTAACCTTTGAAAAAGAATGATTCAAGGATACATTTTTAATGAAAATGGTAATTGTTCAACCATATTTCTATTTTCTAGCAGCATGCACAGCCCTCCTTCTAAAAAGAAAAGCAGAATCTAATTAAAAAATAGAAATTCCCCTATGCTGCAGAACAAATTCAAATTCATCTCCGAAGTGCCTGGTTCTGTAATAGAGCGCAGTGATGGCAAGCGCAGATTCCCACAAGATCCCTATAAGATCCTCCTAACTCTTTTATTGTCTATAATAAAGATAGGAATAAGGGACAAGGGAAGACTACGGTAAAAATGGAAGCTTTCATTAAAATGTCTAAATAATGTATATTATTATCCTACATGCATACTCTGGGGATGCACACATACACACACGTCTCATTCTGTATATAATGCATATGTTTCATTTTTATTGACACCCTACCTATACACATAAACAGATGTGTGCCGTTCTGTAAATATTGTGTATTTGTATGTCTGTCTAGCAGCAGTGTGTTCAAAACAAGGCATTGCATTGACTGACTTGCCTAACAGTTTCAAGGGACCACAGGTCTTCACCCTTTAACCCTTTATTACGAGATATGGTCTTTACTGCCAGAATCTCCAGGTTGTGCCACTGTATTAGCTGCTGATTACTTGGGCAGAGAGGTGATAGTGTCAAACATGTCACTGGTCAATAATGTTAAGTCAAGGTGCACATCAGAGCCAAAGGGTAATACAATATAAGAGTCAGGACACAGCGGAGTCAATTACCAGGAGGACTGCAGGAATGGCAGGTAAATGGGTAGTCAGGCAAACCTAAGGTCAATTTCACAGGTAGTCAGAACAGAAGGAGAAGAAAACAGGTTAAATAATACAGGATAATGAGAACAAGTAGGGTCAAATCAGAATCAGACAAACAGAAATCAGAGTTTAGACCACATGCCAGGAGAACTCCACAATAACCTGCAGGGGTTCTGGAGCAGCACAGCAGTTTCATATAGTGAGCCCTACTCTCCTATTAGTCAAACTGACCGTTCTCCTGTTTGGTCCTCCGAACAACTAAACCATCAGATTAGATGAAGGGTCAGGAACTCTGATTGGTTGAACATCCAGGTTCCTCGATGTTCATGTTAAAAAATATTACAAAAAAATAAATAAATAAATATATATATCTTCATAGATACACACATTGCATTCTGTATATAATGCTTTTTTTTTCATTGTACATACACACAATGGACACTGATACACACGTGCAGTTCCATATAGCTAGAGGATGGGGGAGGGGCCACTTATTTTAACTAAAATGCTCAATGGTTAGTAAAGGTAAAGTCCCCTGGTGCAAGAACCGAGTCATGACTGACTCCTCGGGTGACGTCACATCGTGACTAGAGATGAGCGAGCACCAAAATGCTCGGGTGCTCGTTACTCGAGACGTACTTTTCGCGATGCTCGAGGGTTCGTTTCGAATAACGAAACCCATTGAAGTCAATGGGCGACCCGAGCATTTTTGTATATCGCCGATGCTCGCTAAGGTTTTCGTTTGTGAAAATCTGGGCAATTCAAGAAAGTGATGGGAACGACACAGCAACGGATAGGGCAGGCGAGGGGCTACATGTTGGGCTGCATCTCAAGTTCCCAGGTCCCACTTTAAAGCCACAATAGCGGCAAGAGTGGGCCCCCCCAACAACTTTTACTTCTGAAAAGCCCTCATTAGCAATGCATACCTTAGCTAAGCACCACACTACCTCCAACAAAGCACAATCACTGCCTGCATGACACTCCGCTGCCACTTCTCCTGGGTTACATGCTGCCCAACCCCCCCCCCCCTGCACGACCCAGTGTCCACAGCGCACACCAAATTGTCCCTGTGCAGCCTTCAGCTGCCCTCATGCCACGCCACACTCATGTCTATTTAGAAGTGCGTCTGCCAGAGGAACCGCAGGCACACACTGCAGAGGGTTGGCACGGCTAGGCAGCGACCCTCTTTAAAAGGGGCGGGGCGATAGTCCACAATGCTGTACAGAAGCAATGAGAAATCCAATCCTGTGCCACCTCCATCTGGAGCTGCACACGTGGGCATAGCAATGGGGAACCTATGTGCCACACACTATTCATTCTGTCAAGGTGTCTGCATGCCCCAGTCAGACCGCGTTTTTTAATAAATAGTCACAGGCAGGTACAACTCCGCAATGGGAATTCCGTGTGCACCCACAGCATGGGTGGCTCCCTGGAACCCACCGGCTGTACATAAATGTATCCCATTGCAGTGCCCTGGACAGCAGAGCTAACGTCAGATGAAATGCAGGTGGGCTTCAGCCCACACTGCATGCCCCAACCGGACCAGGGTTTTTAATTCATAAACACAGGCAGGTACAACTCCCTATTGTGAAGTCCCTGTGGACCGTCAGCATGGGTGGGTGCCAGGAAGCCACCGGCGGTACACAAATATATCCCATTGCATTGCCCATCACAGCTGAGGTAATGTCGTGCTTAATGCAGGTGGGCTTCGGCCCACACTGCATGCCCCAGTCAGACTGGGGTTCTTTAGAAGTGGACACATGTAGTTACAACTCCCTGTGGACCCACAGCATGGGTGGCTCCCTGGAACCCACCGGCGGTACATAAATATATCCCATTGCATTGCCCATCACAGCTGAGGTAATAAATTCATGTTTAATGCAGGTGGGCTTCGGCCCACACTGCATGCCCCAGTCAGACTGGGGTTCTTTAGAAGTGGACACATGCAGTTACAACTCCCTGTGGACCCACAGCATGGGTGGGTGCCAGGAAGCCACTAGCGGTACATAAATACATCCCATTGCAGTGCCCAACACAGCTGATGTAACGTCAGCTGTAATGCAGGTGGGCTAAAAATTAATTTGATTACACTGTAGGCGAGGGCCCCCAAAAATTGGTGTACCAACAGTACTAATGTACCTCAGAAAAATTGCCCATGACCAACCAAGAGGGCAGGTGAAACCCATTAATCGCTTTGGTTAATGTGGCTTAATTGGTAACTAGGCCAGGAGGCAGCCCAGTTAAAATAAACATTGGTTGAGGTGAAAGTTTCAACGCTTTAATGAGCATTGAAACGTCTAAAAATTGTTTATAAAAATTATATGACTGAGCCTTGTGGGCCTAAGAAAAATTGCCCGTTCGGCGTGATTATGTGAGGTTTCAGGAGGAGGAGCAGGAGGAGGAGGAGGAGGAATATTAGACACAGATTGATGAAGCAAAAAGGTCCCCGTTTTTGATGGGGATAGAGAACGATGCTTCCATCTGCGGGTGCAGCCTACGTATTGCTTAGGTATCGCTGCTGTCCGCTGGTGGAGAAGAGAAGTCTGGGGAAATCCAGGCTTTGTTCATCTTGATGAGTGTCAGCTTGTCGGCACTGTCGGTTGACAGGCGGGTACGCTTATCTGTGATGATTCCCCCAGCCGCACTAAACACCCTCTCTGACAAGACGCTAGCCGCAGGACAAGCAAGCACCTCCAGGGCATACAGCGCGAGTTCAGGCCACGTGTCCAGTTTCGACACCCAGTAGTTGTAGGGGGCAGAGGCGTCACAGAGGACGGTCGTGCGATCGGCTACGTACTCCCTCACCATCCTTTTACAGTGCTCCCGCCGACTCAGCCGTGACTGGGGAGCGGTGACACAGTCTTGCTGGGGAGCCATAAAGCTGTCAAGGGCCTTAGAGAGTGTTGCCCTGCCTGTGCTGTACATGCTGCCTGATCTCCGCGCCTCCCCTGCTACCTGGCCCTCGGAACTGCGCCTTCGGCCACTAGCGCTGTCGTATGGGAATTTTACCATCAGTTTGTCCGCCAGGGTCCTGTGGTATAGCAACACTCTCGAACCCCTTTCCTCTTTGGGTATGAGAGTGGAAAGGTTCTCCTTATACCGTGGGTCGAGCAGTGTGTACACCCAGTAGTCCGTAGTGGCCAGAATGCGTGTAACGCGAGGGTCACGAGAAAGGCATCCTAACATGCAGTCAGCCATGTGTGCCAGGGTACCTGTACGCAACACATGGCTGTCCTCACTAGGAAGATCTCTTTCAGGATCCTCCTCCTCCTCCTTCTCCTCCTCAGGCCATACACGCTGAAAGGATGACAGGCAAGCAGCATGTGTACCCTCAGCAGTGGGCCAAGCTGTCTCTTCCCCCTCCTCCTCATCTTCCTCCTCCTCCTCCTCCTCCTCACCGCGCTGAGATATAGACAGGAGGGTGCTCTGACTATCCAGCGACATACTGTCTTCCCCCGGCTCTGTTTCCGAGCGCAAAGCGTCTGCCTTTATGCTTTGCAGGGAACTTCTCAAGAGGCATAGCAGAGGAATGGTGATGCTAATGATTGCAGCATCGCCGCTCACCACCTGGGTAGTCTCCTCAAACTTTCCAAGGACCTGGCAGATGTCTGCCAACCAGGCCCACTCTTCTGAAAAGAATTGAGGAGGCTGACTCCCACTGCGCCGCCCATGTTGGAGTTGGTATTCCACTATAGCTCTACGCTGCTCATAGAGCCTGGCCAACATGTGGAGCGTAGAGTTCCACCGTGTGGGCACGTCGCACAGCAGTCGGTGCACTGGCAGATTAAACCGATGTTGCAGGGTGTGCAGGGTGGCAGCGTCCGTGTGGGACTTGCGGAAATGTGCGCAGAGACGGCGCACCTTTCCGAGCAGGTCTGACAAGCGTGGGTAGCTTTTCAGAAAGCGCTGAACCACCAAATTAAAGACGTGGGCCAGGCATGGCACGTGCGTGAGGCTGCCGAGCTGCAGAGCCGCCACCAGGTTACAGCCGTTGTCACACACGACCATGCCCGGTTGGAGGCTCAGTGGCGCAAGCCAGCGGTCGGTCTGCTCTGTCAGACCCTGCAGCAGTTCGTGGGCCGTGGGCCTCTTATCTCCTAAGCTGAGTAGTTTCAGCACGGCCTGCTGACGCTTGCCCAGCGCTGTGCTGCCACGCCGCGCGACACCGACTGCTGGCGACGTGCTGCTTCTGCTGACACATCTTGATTGCGAGACAGAGGTTGCGTTGGAGGAGGAGGAGGAGGGTGCTTTAGTGGAGGAAGCATACACCGCCGCAGATACCACCACCGAGCTGGGGCCCGCAATTCTGAGGGTGGGTAGGACGTGAGCGGTCCCAGGCTCTGACTCTGTCCCAGCCTCCACTAAATTCACCCAATATGCCGTCAGGGAGATATAGTGGCCCTGCCCGCCTGTGCTTGTCCACGTGTCCGTTGTTAAGTGGACCTTGGCAGTAACCGCGTTGGTGAGGGCGCGTACAATGTTGCGGGAGACATGGTCGTGCAGGGCTGGGACGGCACATCGGGAAAAGTAGTGGCGACTGGGAACTGAGTAGCGCGGGGCCGCCGCCGCCATCATGCTTTTGAAGGACTCCGTTTCCACAACCCTATACGGTAGTATCTCCAGGCTGATAAATTTGGCTACGTGCACGTTTAACGCTTGAGCGTGCGGGTGCGTGGCGGCGTACTTGCGCTTGCGCTCAAACAGTTGCGCTATTGACGGCTGGACGCTGCGCTGACAGACATTGGTGGATGGGGCCGAGGACAGCGGAGGTGAGGGTGTGGGTGCAGGCCAGGAGACGGTAGTGCCTGTGTCCTCAGAGCGGGGTTGGATCTCAGTGGGAGGTTGGGGCACAGGGGGAGAGGCAGCAGTGCAAACTGGAGGCAGTGAACGGCCTTCGTCCCACCTTGTGGGGTGCTTGGCCATCATATGTCTGCGCATGCTGGTGGTGGTGAAGCTGGTGGTGGTGGCTCCCCGGCTGATCTTGGCGCAACAAAGGTTGCACACCACTGTTCGTCGGTCGTCTGCACTCTCAGTGAAAAACTGCCAGACCTTTGAGCACTTCGGCCTCTGCAGGGTGGCATGGCGCGAGAGGGCGCTTTGGGAAACAGTTGGTGGATTATTCGGTCTGGCCCTGCCTCTACCCCTGGACACCGCACTGCCTCTTGCAACCTGCCCTGCTGCTGCCCTTGCCTCCCCCTCTGAAGACCTGTCCTCAGTAGGCGTAGCAAACCAGGTGGGGTCAGTCACCTCATTGTCCTGCTGCTCTTCCTCTTAATCCTCTGTGCGCTCCTCCCTCGGACTTACTGCCCTTACTACTACCTCACTGATAGACAACTGTGTCTCATCGTCATCGGCCTCCTCACCCACTGAAAGGTCCTGAGACAGTTGCCGGAAGTCCCCAGCCTCATCCCCCGGACCCCGGGAACTTTCCAATGGTTGGGCATCAGTCACGATAAACTCCTCTGGTGGGAGAGGAACCACTGCTGCCCAATCTGAGCAGGGGCCCGAGAACAGTTCCTGGGAGTCTGCCCGCTCCTCAGAATGTGTCATTTTCATGGAGTGAGGAGGCTGGGAGGAAGGAGGAGCAGCAGCCAGAGGATTCTGAGTTGCAGCAGTGGACGGGGCAGAACTGTGGGTGGATGATAGATTGCTGGAAGCACTTTCTGCCATCCACGACAGGACCTGCTCACACTGCTCATTTTCTAATAAAGGTCTACCACGTGGACCCATTAAATGTGCGATGAATGTGGGGACGCCAGAAACGTGCCTCTCTCCTAATCCCGCAGCAGTCGGCTGCGATACACCTGGATCAGGAGCTCGGCCTGTGCCCACACCCGGACTTGGGCCTCCGCGTCCTTGGCCGCGCCCACGTCCTCTAGGCCTACCCCTACCCCTCAGCATGCTGTATTACCAGTAATGCAGAAACAGAACGCTGTAATTAAATGTGCCGCTTATTGGCCTGTGGTTGGAGGCTGACTTCGCTTACGGAACGCCAGGAAATAATCTGGCGCAAGCCTGCTGTAACACTTAGCTGGCTGCGTATGATTTTGTAGAACTACTACACCCAGCACACACAGACCCAGAACACTGAGCACAGTGACAGGCAGGCCAAATAGTTTTTTTCCCACAAATTTTTTAGCAAAGGCCCACTGCCTATATTCAATCAATAATATGTCTTCTGTCCCTGCCTACGCACTTCTGTGCCTGGAGTATGTCACAGAACTGCAGAGTGTTGCACTGTGAACTGCAACACAGCGGTGATTTCAGAGCCCAGACAGAGCCAGGAAATAATTTGGCGCAAGCCTGCTGTAACACTTAGCTGGCTGCGTATGATTTTGTAGAACTACTACACCCAGCACACACAGACCCAGAACACTGAGCACAGTGACAGGCAGGCTTTTTGCCCAAATTTTTTTAGCAAAGGCCCACTGCCTATATTCAATCAATAATATGTCTTCTGTCCCTGCCTACGCACTTCTGTCCCTGGAGTATGTCACAGAACTGCAGAGTGTTGCACTGTGAACTGCAACACAGCGGTGATTTCAGAGCCCAGACAGAGCCAGGAAATAATTTGGCGCAAGCCTGCTGTAACACTTAGCTGGCTGCGTATGATTTTGTAGAACTACTACACCCAGCACACACAGACCCAGAACACTGAGCAGAGTGACAGGCAGGCCAAATAGATTTTTTGCCCAAATTTTTTTAGCAAAGGCCCACTGCCTATATTCAATCAATAATATTAATATGTCTTCTGTCCCTGCCTACGCACTTCTGTCCCTGGAGTATTACTGCAGGGCGCAATGCTCTGCACGGCCGATATACCAAAAAAAAAAAAAAAAGTGCAACACTGCAAAAATCAGCCTCCACAGTACTGCACACGGTTAGATGTGGCCCTAAGAAGGACCGTTGGGGTTCTTGAAGCCTAAAATACTCCTAACGCTCTCCCTGCCTAAGCACTTCTGTCTCTGGAGTATTACTGCAGGGCGCAATGCTCTGCATGGCCGATATACCAAAAAAAAAAAAAAGTGCAACACTGCAAAAAGCAGCCTCCACAGTAGTGCACACGGTTAGATGTGGCCCTAAGAAGGACCGTTGGGGTTCTTGAAGCCTACAATAACTCCTAACACTCTCCCTATAGCAGCTCCAACACGATAGCACTTTCCCTCAGCTATGTCAGAACGCATCTGTGGCGAGCCGCGGGAGGGGCCGATTTTTATACTCGGGTGACACCTGATCTCGCCAGCCACTCACTGCAGGGGGGTGGTATAGGGCTTGAACGTCGCAGGGGGAAGTTGTAATGCCTTCCCTGTCTTTCAATTGGCCAGAAAACCGCGCTAACGTCTCAGAGATGAAAGTGAAAGTAACCCGAACATCGCGTGGTACTCGTTACGAGTAACGAGCATCTCGAACACGCTAATACTCGAACGAGTATCAAGCTCGGACGAGTACGTTCGCTCATCTCTAATCGTGACGTTTTCTTGGCAGACTGATTTTGCGGGGTGGTTTGCCATTGCTTTCCCCAGTCCTTTTTTACCCTCAGCAAGCTGGGTACTCATTTTACTAACCTCGGAAGGATGGAAGACTGAGTCAACCTTGAGCCCGGCTACCTGTACTAAGTGGGAAGTGAACCAACAACTTTCATGCCATGAGCGAGAGCTTAGGACTGCATTTCTGCTGCCTTAACACTCTGCTCCATATGAGATAAGAAGTATTTAAATTAGTTGTGTTCTTGAAGGAAGAAAACATCTCATATTAGCCTAACTAGAGACTCCACCAAGAAGTACAACCCGTCTGTAGACAAACACCTGGATGTCTTCAATGAGAGCCAGTACCCCCACCCCTACTATCTACCTGAGCATCCTAAGTATCTCATCCAGGTATACACTACCATGAGCGGCACTGACAAAGGGTGAAAACTCAAAAACATCCGTCTACAGATTGGTGTTCACTTCCCTTTGGGGGAGTCTCTGGTTTGACTGACATAAGAAACATTATTATACATACTCATACAATTCTCCAACATATGTATACAATTAGGTAAATAATGCAAATGTAGATACTTGCAGACAGCTCTGTAGATAATGCAAATTGTTATTCTACGCACGTGCAGAAGAGAAACACAATTCTACAAGCATTCAAGAAAGTACATTATGTATTGAACACTGATTTGCATCGAAGGCAAAAAAAAGTAGTGAGAATAATCCTATTAAAATCAATGGGTCCGATTCTCTGTGTTTTGCCCGCAAATACATCTGTGTGAAGCGACTCTAATGCATGTTGTTATTCTACATATACACACACAACAAACTGTATACACACATACTTAATGCTTCTTCAGACGTGCGGTTCTCACAGGTGTAATAAAATAGGATCTGCTCTATTTTGTGCACATTTGCACTTCAAAAAGTCCCATAGAGGGGCTCTTATGCATACCCGCGAGTACCTCATCAGGCTTAGCAGCCATTTAAATCAGGGCCCATGTGAACCAGCGATGCCTGAGCAAATACTCACAGTATTTGCACAAGCACACGCGCAAAGTCCACTCATTGTCTGCGCAAAAAAGTTGCGCAGGAGCAAGTGCATTTTGGAATCCGTTGATCTGAAGGAGCCCATACATAAATAAAGACATGCTTTCCATTATACAGGACACACACGGAAATACACACTAAACCTTCCCAATAAATTACTGTTTTATTTTGGAAGTGATATTGTTTCAAATATACTCAAATAAGCAAATACATAATAAATAACGTATATAAATAAATAACTACAGAGATAAATAGAATGCAATAAAATGCTAGCTGGGGAAATTGAGACTATGTCATGTGCTTTTTTATGCCAATAAGCCCGAAGCTGTGAGACCGAAATGGAATTTATAGGCAATTTATTTGCCTCTTAATTTCTGCATCTGAAAATACTATATATAAAAATATGTATTTTATGGTAGATTCAGCCTTTTCTGAATATTTATGTATCAATGAATACATACATGTCACATTAATTTGCAGTACTCTGGAGGACAGATTTTGGAAGACACTTAATTTCATGCCATTCAAATACATTATATGGCTTCAGGAACACATTTGCAAATCAGAACTGAAAGTGTAGCTTAACAAGGTGTTGGATGACAACTGTGTGATATCATGGGAAACGGAATATTTATTATTGGTTGGAGTTATTTGGTAAAGAAGTTGTATCAACAAGACAAAACCTGTCCTTGTACCCTCTTATAGCACATGAACATGATGGGGTCCTGAGAGAGAGAAGATCCAGGAGAGCTTACAATCTACATGGGCTAAGATAAGAATTCAACAGGCGACGGTACAAGCTACTCATATGGCATTGTGATGGCAGTAGAGTTATTGTAGGTTGTAGGCTTTCCTTAAGAGGTGGGTTTATAGGCTGCTTTTGAACTTGTCGGAAGTGGGGTAAAGTCTGATTGCTTGAGGTAGTCAGTTCCAAGATATAGGGGACTCGCGAGAGGAAATCTTGTAGCTAGGGGCCATATCACCTCTCCTCCTCCCTGTAGGCTTACTGCACCCTCCCTCCAAAGTGACGAGGAGATTGAGTAGAGTGATGGCCATGCATGCATAGTGCCACTCTATTAATTTTTAATAGGACTGTCGGAGATGGACAAGTACAAGCTTAGCTATTTCCATTAGTCACACTGCAAATGGGGAAAAACAGCCCTGCAGTGATGAGAAGAGGGGAACATGTGTCCTCCATTTTCAGGATTAATGGGAGTCTCAGCAGTGTGGCCCACCCACAAATCAGACTTTTTTAAATCACCTATTCTATGTCCTGACTTATCTTGGAAGTAGCCAGAGGTGAAAAGGGATTTGTAGTTTGAAGGACAGAGTGGTATAAAAGGTTATCCCAAGACAGTAGACTGTGAGAATGGGGAAAGTGTGGAGCCCTTAACTGTGATTAATAGGTAAAGTAATTAAAGTTGGCTCCTAGCCTGCACAAACATATCCTGACCATGTATTATTATGGTAGCCATGTAATACTACTGTGTGGTTGCGCACAGTTACCCTAGAAAATAGCTGGTTGCTGGGGCTTTTAGTAGATGCACTCCTATTGATCATCTTTTTAAAGACAATACTTTAGTTATAAGGGCTTCAACAGACGAGCACATATCGCAATATTCTCTCTCCAATACAATTTTTTTGCGCAGTGAACAAATGTATTTTGCATGCATGCCTGCAGAAATACTGAGCGTATTTGCACAGGCACTGCCTATTCACAGGGGTGAACCCACCCTTATTAGCCTTACGAGGTGCCGATGATCTTGGGTAAGCACAGCATTCAGCACATACACACATGTGCAGATATGTGTGTTTGTGTACCTCCCATAGACCTCTGTGGGGCTCTTTGGTGTGCAAACATATACAAGATACAGGTCCTATTTTTTGCACCCACTGTTTTTGCAGGCGCTAAAAAAAAAGAAGCGAGAATGAAACTATTGAAATCAATGGATTCTATTCTCTGACTTTGGCGGCTGGAACTTTCCTGTGCACAAAAACACACTCATCTGTTTAAGTCCGTAGGGTGGTTTCAGACGGTCATATGCACAAACAGTCTCATCAATATGGAGCATAGTTGCGCATGAATGAGTTGGTTTTTTTTTCTTTGACGGCTGTTCAAACTCCATGCCATAACACAGGAGTTTGAAAAATAGCGGGAAGATAAGTGCTGCTCTATCTTTCTGTCTCGTAGTTTAAGACTATCTTTTCTCGCCTGTACAGTTAACAGGCAAGAATACTGCCAATGAAAACTAAACCACTGAAATCAATTGAAATAAGTCGTTTCGTTCTGTCCCATTATGCAGTTGTGATTATCATGGCCGTATAACGGGAAAAAAAAACACACTTGTTGTGCTTAAGCCCTTAAACTGATGTTTCACTAATGTATTAAATGGTATTGTTACGTTTGTATGGGCAACTAGGCACCTGGCCCACACGAACGTGACCTGAAGACACGGGTTAGTGGAAACTGACCCTGTGCTGCAGGGAAGATGGCGAAGCCCTACCTAAGAAGTGGAGAGATCGCCTCTATAAAGTTGGCCCCACACTGGAACCTCAGCCCTGCTCTCCCTGAAAGGGTTATACTCGCAACCAGGAGGAACTGACAAAATGCACAAACTCACTTACCACACAACCTCGCACACTAGCAGATGGAAAAGCTGATTATATAAGCAAGGGATTAGTGCGTACATGGCCAATGAACTTAAGCTGCAAGGCCGTGACAAGGCTCCTTGGGTCTTGCAGTCCCTACTCTAGCAAGACACAAAACAGGCAGCACAGGACATCAAACACCTAGCAAGCTACAAGCTGACCAGACACTACACACACAGCAAGCTGCAAGCTGACCAGACACTACTCATACAGCACGCTGCAAGCTGACCACAAACTACTCACACAGCAGACAAGACTCCTGCAGAGGGGCAGGAGTATATATATACACCCAGACCCAGGGGATTGACTGACCTGAACACCCACAACCAGCCAGCTCAATTTACCCTCACCTGTGCAGGTGTGCTCCTGGAACCTTGCAGAACAACAAACTTCAGCAGCACAACCTAACAGGTTTCTACTACGAGAACACAAACCCTGGGGCACATTAATAAAAAGTTCCTTCTTCTACAGTTTATATGTGATTCGTAGTTGTAAATGGCATGGGAGAAATGTGATAATTTGTCATATTATAGAAATAACACATTAGTCCTCACACTGTACAACACATATTAGATTGTCCTCACATCTTGCTGACCGCATTAGGATCTGCGAACAAATATCTCCATTACTATTTCTGTCAGGTGGAAGCCATCCACACATTGTAGAGCTGTGGGGACCAGCTCCAACACAGGATTCATAATGTCACAGATAGTTGTACGACTAAGGGTTCCTTCACATGGGCGTATTTGCATGTGTTTTTGTGCACATACATTTACGTGCACAATTAGTAGAGAATAGAAAGTTTCATGTCAATGGGTGCACACACATACCCCGAACAAGTGCAAGTTCTCCTGTGAACCAAAGGTCCTCATAGAAGTCTATGGGGAGGTGCGCAAATGCATGGGCAAAATGCAAGCAGATGCATGAAAAACAGCTAAATCTGCAAGAAAAAGAATGCATCTGGAACTCATTAGGCTAAAAGGCTATTTAAATTGGAGTGTGCTAGTGTCCTGTTTGCAAAAACCATGCCCTGAAAGGGCAAAACGTACAGTAAACTGCACTGACATGCACACAAAAAAGGCACCAATAGGCAAGCAAAAATAAATTGCAGCTCGCATGAGTCAAAATCACGTGAACAGGCAATGTTTCATGTGCAGAAGACCCAAGCTTCATGCACATGAAAATCACCCATTCGCTGGAGCGAGAGAAGAAGCCTCACTGGGCTTCGAGATTTCCCCATAATAGGGAGAGTGAGCAGAGTTATGGGGAATTAACCCATAGCAGGAAGAGATTGAGCGGGGATATGGGTTAATCAATCATAGCGCTACTCTCTTTCCCTGCTATGAGGAAATCCCCCATAGCTCCACTCTCTCCCTGCTATAGGGGGAAATCCCCCATAGCTTCACTCTCTCTCCCTGATCTGGGGATCCCCGAGGAATATCCCCATAATGTAGAGATAGTGGGTGGGGCTAAAGAGAGCAGGCAGGGCTATAGGGCTTCTCACAGAGAATCCCCCTAGCAAACATAGAAGGGGCCTGGGTTAGAGGAGCAGGGCTAGAGAGTGGATACCTATGGCCCTGCCCCCTTCTTCCACACTCTCAGGGAAAGCCCTGTAAGCCCACCCCCTATCTCTCCCTGCTATAGGAAAATCCCTTGGTGAGAGAGGGTGAGTCCCCTACTGCCCCCCGCTACTGGGAATTTGCCCATCAGGGAGGCAGGAGGAATACCCCGCTGCTTACAGCAGGACATTTAGAAACCTGCTGCCCAGAAGCACATTTTAAATGTCTCATTGTAAAATTTGCTAGTCCCAGCGGGGATTAACGGAACCCTTGGGGAGTCCCTTCTTCCCCGCGGGGAAGAACAGGAGTTTAAATGCCCTGCAGTAAGTAGCAGGGATTCTATTCCCTGCACAGGATTTTCCATAGACTCTAGCTCCCATAGGAGTCAATGGAAACTTTTACACATCACGGATCAAAGATAGGTCAGACCCTATCTTTGTTAGATGCACGCCATATTGCGCCCCTAACAATCCTTCTATAAGAAACCATTGGTTTTAGTTGAGATTTTTTCACGAGCCTATACTGCATGAGAACGACACCCGAGTAAATGAGGCCTGACTGAGAGGGACTGGATGATCCATATGTAAACTAAACGATAAGTGAACGAGCTAAAGATGATTCTTACGCCTCAATAAGATGAATGATGAACAAAATGCAAACGACTTATCCCTGGCTGCCTTTACACTAAACAATTATCATTCATTTTTGTTTGTTTCAAATATTTTTTGGATGATAATGTGTAGAAAGGCCATTAGGCCACATTCATGGGGTCCGTTCGGCTTCCAGCATGCTGCCCCATCTCATCTGGAATTGTATACTGCATCTACATTGGAGACTTTCAATGGAGCCTCCGGAACAGATGAGAACATGGCCCAATGATCAGCCATTACTGACTATAGAAGAACTATACATGTGCGGTCCCTGGAAGAAGCTCAGATTGTCTTGTGCTATCTTAAAGGGGTTGTCTCGCGGCAGCAAGTGGGGTTATACACTTCTGTATGGCCATATTAATGCACTTTGTAATATACATCGTGCATTAAATATGAGCCATACAGAAGTTATTCACTTACCTGCTCCGTTGCTAGCGTCCCTGTCGCCATGGTTCCGTCTAATTTCGGTGTCTTCTTGCCTTTTTAGACGCGCTTGCGCAGATCCGTCTTCTCCCTTCTTCTCCCTTCGGCTCCGCTCGGCAGCGTCAGCATTTTGGCTCTGCCCCCTTGTACGCATCATCGCGTAGCTCCGCCCCATGATGTGTGCCGGTTCCAGCCTCCTGATTGGCTCGAATCGGCACGTGACGGGGGCGGAGCTACGCGATGATGCGTACAAGGGGGCGGAGCCAAAATGCCGACGCTGCCGAGCGGAGCCGAAGGGAGAAGAAGGGAGAAGACGGATCTGCGCAAGCGCGTCTAAAAAGGCAAGAAGACACCGAAATTAGACGGAACCATGGCGACGGGGACGCTAGCAACGGAGCAGGTAAGTGAATAACTTGTGTATGGCTCATATTTAATGCACAATGTATATTACAAAGTGCATTAATATGGCCATACAGAAGTGTATACCCCCATTTGATTTCGCGAGACAACCCCTTTAAGTCTCAAATCTCTGTGTGAAACGTATATAGATCTGTATGTTACATTTGTGTGCCATTCAAACAAGTTTCATCAGCCTGATAAAGGGTCGATAAGAACTCCAAAGCTCACAATAACATCATGTATTTTTGTTAGCCATTAAAAGTTATCATATCTACAAAAACACTTGATTTCTCTTACTGAGAACAATCACACTTTCCTAAAACATTAGATCGACTATGAAAAAAGTGTATTTTTACTATGTGCTCGTAAAATACATTATGCTATAAGTCTGATGCAACTAGTTGTTGCGAAGCTGCAAATACTTGAACTATAGCGGTTGTAAAAGTAGAGAATTAGCTTTCTAATTTTGTTCCTAGTAAGTGTCACCTTCCAGGAGGAACAAAACTCAAGTGTGTCACTTGGTTTTAAAGTAAAGAAAGGCACTACATCTTCCTGACTGGCAGGAGGAGATTAGCTTCATAATGCCTTGTCTTTACATTTCATTTTCCAAAATTCCAAGCAAGGAGACGCCTGTCACAAATCCCTGCCTGAAAAAACATTTTAATTCTGCATTTAAAATATGTGCATTCCTAATATTAAAACACGGCGGACCGACGGAGGGATTTTACTTCTCTTCATTTTAAGGAAGCCTATCTGGACAGAAACATGATGATTATATTTCCTGCTCCTAGCAGACACATTTCATTGTCTTTTTTATTAATATTTCTGGTTCTGCGTTTGTGTTTTTCTCGTCAAGAATATTTCACCTGTTTTGCTGGAAATGTTAACCCCCAATCTCACTACAACAAAATTGGAAATGCAAATGAGGGCTTCTTCAGATGAGCGGATTTTTGCTTGTTTTTGTGCGCAGGAGAATCATGCCTGCAAAATGCGGAGAATAGAACCTATTGATTTCAATGGGTTCATTCTCACTTCTACTTTTTGGGCCAAAAAGTAGGATCTGCTCTATTTTGTGCATATTTGCGCACTAAAAAGCCCCATAGAGGTTTATAGAAAGTGCGAAAACACGCACGTCTGCAAGCACAGGTATGCGCAAAACACTGTACAGACTGCAATCACAGATATGCAGAGAATAGAAGCCATTGATTTCAATGAGTTCTTTCTCATTTCCCTTCTTTTGTGCACACATTTTTCACGCAGACAAAAAAATAGAACCTATAAGGGTGCACAAATGCGCACACAATATGCAACAGGATGCGCGAAATACAGCGCAAAACCGCGTGGAAGAGGACACATCTGGAACTCATTGGATTAAGTAGCCTTTTAAATCACGGCGGTTGTGTGTCCCGCGCTGATGTGAATATGCCCTGCGTACTCAAACCAGTATAGTAAAGTGGACCGATATGCATGCATAAGCATCTTGTTCATGGCGCAAATGTGTTGCACTGAGGCGCGTGCAAAGTCGCATGTGAAGTCGCCCTTAGGTTGTAATCATGCATGTGAGTGCGATATCAGTGTGAGAAATTAGGAGCAAGACTGCACTCACATGGGAACCGTGCATTGTAATCACTGTACATGCGATTTTAATGCACGTTTTCCATGTGCCTGCAGAAAAAAATTGCATGTTGCACCTACAGTAAAGACTTAAACAGATGGGCGTGTTTTTGTGCCGTTCTGTACCTGTGTAAATCACGACCGCAAAACGGGATGAAACAAAATCATTGGTTTCAATGGTTTTGTTTTCACTATAGCGATTCTCACTCATTAATACAACGTGGAAGAAAGATTGGGCTTGTACTGTCTTTCTTGCGCATAGTTTTTCTACTTGTCAGAAAGATATATCTTCCCACTTTAAAAAAAAAATAAAATTCTGAGCAATAGTGCGGAGTTTAAATGCTCAAAAAATCCACCCTGGTTTCGTAGCGGCAAGCGTATCAGCGGATATGCCAATCTGTTTAAGCTTTTAAGGGCAGCCGTATACGGACATAAGCACATATACACTCGTTATCGCTAGTCGTATATGCGTTATGCAGGGCACACGATGGTGTGCTATTGTGCCAGGATCGGCGCATTTTACTGTACTTTATTGCACTGCTGGGACCGCTAACATCGGCGTGGTCCCAGCAGCGCCATGTTTGAATAGGCGGACTGGTGGGAAAAAAAACCCAGTGAACGAACCCATTAGGGTCATCTCTTTGTTGAACATTGTGGGTGCACATTGGCCACCATAAAACAGAAATAAATACATCCCACTCAAATGCAAAGTGCATAGCATGCAAGTGTGAAGGATTTTTTAAAAGATCCCACGGAAAATAATGGACATTTTTTTGCGAGGCATTGCCCCAAAATAGGACACTTAGAGCTCCTTCAGACAAGCGTAAGTGCAAAAATGCTTACGGTAGAGCGACTTTTTGTGCTGTGAAGGTCGTGCGTATCTGCACTTTCTACTGTACTTGCAGCGCTCCCGGGGACTGTTCTCATCGGAGCGGGACACACCTACACATTGATTTAATAGGCTGTGCAGCTAATTAGTTCCCAGTGTTTCCAATTTACCCACCAAATCAGGTGCTCCTTTGCGCACCCCTGTAGACTCCTATGGTCCCTCTGGCGTACAGATGTGCACAAATATAGAGCATGTTGCATTTTGGTTTTTTTGCGCACGTGGAATGCACATGCAAAAGTGAAAGTGTGAATGAACCGGTGAAAACAATGGTTGTATTATCTGCACAATGCGCACGCAGATCTTGTGTGCGCTAGCACGCTCGTGTGAGTAAGCCCTCAGTGAACTCTTTTTCTCAGACTATCAGTCCGAGAGAAAAATGACATATGTGTATACACAGATAGAAATCAATAGTCTCTTTGCACATGCGAGTTCCGTCCATATCGCAACCAAATGGACCTCCCTTGTGAATGCACCCTCTAACCAAAAGGGTTTTCTAAGCCAAAAAAACTATTAGGAGCTGAAAATGCTGTAAAATAAACAAAGAAGCATACTCAACTCATTAAATGTCCCCCTGCCTAGCGCAGGAGCTCCAGTCCATGACACTCTGATTCCTGATAAAGTCACATGGTCATATATGTTCAGCCAATCACAAGCTTCAGTGGGCATGTGCCAGTCATAGCAAAATAACGGCTGAGGCTGTGATTGGCTGAGCAGTCATTAGCACAATGAACAGCACATGACTGCTGCAGCTTCTGGGATCAGAGCGAATGGGCCGGGGCTCCTGAATGGCACAGGGGCCACTTAAAGAGGTGACCATGCATTACTTATTTATTGATTTTACACTATTCTTTGCCCCTAAAACTTTTTTGGTACCAGAAAACCCTTTGAACACTTGTACTAATCACAATATTGCAGCCATGCAGTGGGGTCTACAGTGCCAGTACTTTTCACCACACCAGACTTTAATGCAGACGACAACAATATTTTCTTAGTATATACTGTGCTAATTACATAATACCTCTCACATTGCCAGACTCATTTAAGTGGCCATAATGCCAGACGTACCCTAAAGCACCACATGAAGTTCACTGTTCTGTGCTCCCGAGTCATTTCCCTTCTCATTTTCAACAGCCAGGAAGTTATCAACAACTGTTGTAAATTATTTTTTGTTGTGCTGATCCGTGTTATTAGATGTGGTCCATTACTGATTGCTATTGGAATAGTACAAAGCTTAGTGCACACAAGGACATCCTCCATCTGTTAGATTGCTGCAAACTTAAGCCCTCTATACCCAACAGGCTTTAGTTGTTCAAACTCTCTGATAATGGCGGATAACTCTTTAATGTGTACAGAGAAGGCCGAACTTTTCCCCCATCACTTGATGTTGGGGGAAGGAAAGATTGAGGACAGTGAATTTCAGTGCTCAATTTTTTGTTTCCTGGGAGATAAGCCAGCACCAGGTCTGTTTAGCTGTGGCTCAATTACATGGGCTGACAGTTGGGTAAATGACTGCGTGAGTGCTGGCGTTACCACTAAGGTTGTTAGCGCTCAGGTAGAGCATTTACATGGACAGATTTCACAAATGGATTGCAGGCTTCTCGCTCAGTGCTTTACCTTATATATGAAGCACTGAACATTTACACTGATTGACAAGGCCGCGATCCAGCGATTTTTTTTTAATCTTGACTGAAAGTCAGCGAAAAGTACCTGTGAATGAATGGTGAGCAATTTTTTTGTATTTACACTGGGCGATTATCGCTCAAATTTGTTCATTTGAACCAATTTTGAGTGGTTTCATCGACCCGTTCATCTAACAGCTATTAAAGGTGTATGGGCACTTTTATTATTAAGTTGTTCTTCTTCATAATGTTTAATTCACACATTAGTTTTTATTGCATACATTTCTCTTGATCTGCCATCCATATCGATGGGACTTGCAGAAATACACACGCCTATCGCTAAAATAACTTCATTTAGATCAATGGAATTGAGTTTTAGTAGCAAAAATTTTTTTCAATTCTCCAAGATTTAAGATATCCTAGTATCATACTAGGGAACAGCTAAAAATCCAAGAAATCTCAAAATATATTTGGACATATCTGGTAGGAATGTGGTTAAATAGAGGTTGTTTTACTGGGATAGGCCTTCCTATAAAGAAAGAAAATCTATCTTGGCTTCTAGAATCCCCGCCATGTTCCAATTGAGCATCTGTGTGATGCTCTGCAAAAATAAGTGTAATCCATGGAGGCCACACCTCATAATGTAAAGGACTTACATTATCTGCTGCAAACAGTGCCCAATACCACAAGACACCTTCAGAAATCTTGTAGAGGTCAGAGTTACTTTATTGGGACCTACAAAATATTAGCCTGTAGCTTTATTAATATGGCTTATCAGTGTTGTACCTGCAACAAGCAAGCTGGGTACTCATTTTACCAACCTGAGAAGGATGGAAGGTTAAGTCAACCGTGAGCCAGCTACCGGGAGCATGTGGGGATTGAACCCGCAACCTTCAGGTTGTGAGTGAGACTGCATTTCTGCTGCCCTAACACTCTGCACCACACACATACTTCAAGACCGAATATATTAGTCAGAAACTATTTCTTGCAGGCAGTCTGGGTTCTGCACAAAATAGAGCCATGGGATCCAGGTCAATTTAAAGTCAGTATGAGTACCGCTTTTTAATCTGGCTATTTGTAACACTTTTTTTCTCAAAATGGATGACAGGTGGAATGTCCACACTATGCCAGTAAAGCAAGATCATGGCTGTTGATGGCTTATCTTGGAGAAGGTACAAGAATGCTCTATCTGATGTGTCAAGGCCCAGTAAATCACCAACTTTCATTAATGAAGAGGGTAGACTATAAATCTCCACAGATGGAAAGCTCCCTCCATACGTCTATTGATGTTCTGGTTAGGAGCTTGACTTTGTAAGGGAATCTGTGTTTAATCACTGGCTGGAGCAGAGCCTGTGTAAGGGAGGATCTGTGCAATACTTCCTCAATATATAGAGCCTATGGCCAGGTCTCTTGTATTAATCCACAATTCTGCAGTGAAGCAATAAGCGTGTGGGTGGTGTTGGGAACCGCTGATGGTAGTATAGCTTCTGGGATTCCCCGCAGCCATAGATTGTTTCTTCTACCCCTATTGTCTTGATCTTCAACATATGTAAGCAAGTTATTTTAATGTGCTTGACATGAATTAGGGCAGCTACCGTCACCTCTCCAAACGTAATCAGCAAGGCTTGGTTCTGCTCTTCTCTGCCATCAAAATGTCTAATATCACATTTTATACCAGCTAATTCATTCAGAACTGGCTTTAGAGCATTTTCAATTTGACGCATAACGTTTTGTGACAGTTAAATAGAAGTATTGTGATCTGCTTGTTTTTCCCCTCCTGAGCTGAGTAAAGTATGTCCAGTAGTGCCTAAAATACTAGTCGTTTGCAGTACAAGCAAAAAATAGGAGGGAGCAATCAAGTTGTATAGAAGTGCTGAAAAATTAGGGAAAAGCCCTTGCAGTGTTTTAATAGAAGTTTGAATGTCAATGAAAGTAAACATTAAGTTGGGTCAGACTTATAGGATAGAGGTCGCAAAAGTATAACATCGTCTGGGATCATTTAGCGATCCTGCACTGAGTTGGGGGTTGGACCAGATGATCCTGGAGGTACTTTCCAACTGTACCATTCTATGATACGACAGTACTATGAGATATATATATATATACACACACATACATATATACTTTCGTAATTTTTAGGACCTCTAATTTTTAGGTCTGACCCAATGTACTGTTTACATTTTTGACACTTCAGCTGCTGTCAAAATACTGCATATATATATGTGAAAACTCCTATGTAATGTTTACAGGGGCATGTAGCAAGTCTTACTGGTGCTAGGACTTGCAGCTGGGGTGTTGTCACCATATTAAAGGTGCAAGATGGTTGATGTTTTACCCCAGGAAGTACATGGATGCCTGTTTGCAGGAGAAAGATGCTCGTGCAGAGACACTTACTGAGTGGAGAGGCTGCCAAGTGATTTCTTCTGGAAGCCAGGCACAAAGCGTGGGGACAGCAGGTGGCCCCTGCTGGGGATCTGTGAGCCAGCAAGCTGAAGATGGAGACCACAGCGGGATAGACAGCCAGGAGAACTCAAGGCTTCAGCCAGTGAGTAGGCTGCAGCAGTCATGCCAATCCAGAGTTCTGGAGCGGTGCATCTTCACATGGGGGGAAACAGCCAACAGGGACAGAAGTAGCGTAGATCCCAGGATTTTACAGTACAGTGGAAGATAAGGATGTACTTCCTCAAGCTTCTCTGTCAAATGTCCACTTGCCTTGCTGGATAGCGCCTTCTCCCCCCCTATATTTTAACTTGAAATGTAGGCATTAATTTGAACTTGTATTGACAAATGTGTAATTCTGGGACCAATACAATATTTAGTGTCTCAGGTAAAAAATAAAATAAAAAAAACAAATTTTAGATGGATATGCCCACTCACCAAACTCAACAGAGTGTTACAAATCTAGAATGGTATGAACAAGATAAGAACGTGACATTTAGATACGACAATAACATTTTTTGTAATATGTTAGAGAACTCAAAAAATCTAATAATAAAATGCAGAGGCCTCATCCGAATTTATCAACTGAATATTGATGTTGATGTAAATTTCGGAAATCTAATATTTTTATGTCCTGGAAAATAATGTTATATCAGTAATTCAGCAGCAAAGATGATTATTTTTCTAACTGCTTAGAAGTTTTTGAAGTGTAATATTTGAAAGTGTCTGATGTTTTACAGGATTTAATAAATTGATGCTTAGCTAGCAGGCTGATTATCGAAATTCATTTTTTGCTCTATAATTGAAATTTCACCAAGGAAGATATCAGTAAATTATTTTATAAATGTGGACACATTAAAAAATGGCAATAAAATTGGTTCTGCATACAGATGTGCCCACCCTTTATTTTCTATGAATGTCACAACCTTTTAAACTCATTCATAGAATGGCAAAACCTCTTGACACATTTACTGTTGCTCTGCCACAGCAAACACGGGTTCTCTTTAAACGGAATACATCACCTATATTGTTTTCACAAATCAATTTCAGATGCTGAAATGTGTTTTTTTTTTTATAACTTACATTTATATTCTAATTGCAGATTTTTTTTCTCAATTTTTTTTTTGCACATGGATGCAGAGGCAGCCATATTGCCTGAGCTGCTGCTCCACTCTGTAGACTGTAATTCAGATATTTGCTTTTCAGCAACCACATGGGCACAGGAAACTGGAGATGACTCATTGTTCTGAGCATGCTCTGTGACTTGTGCTAGGAGGAAGAGGAGGTAAGCTGTGACCATCACCTTTTGTCATTGATTGATCCTGTGCTATTTGCTTATTAATAGAAGCATTACTTTTCATTGCAATCCTGTCTGTGATGGTAATTAAATGATTGCTGAGTCATTTTGGAAGGTGAGGGTGATCAATGAGTGGAACAGGTTGCCACAGGAGGTAGTGAGTTCGTTTTCAATGGAAGTCTTCGAACAAAGGCTGGACAGAAATCTGGGATGATTTAGTGACCCTGTATTGAGCAGGGCATTGAACCTGATGACCCTGGAGGTGTCTTCCAACTCTACAATTCTATGATTCGAATATAAAAGGGAAAAACATTCTTAAAACATATTGTTCTTGTTGGAGCCCATTTTGTTTGTTGGTTGTGTATTTTTTACTTGACATTTAAAAAAAATGTTAACTGTTGCTATTTTTTAGATGACATAGCTACATGAAAGCTATTTTCAGGACAAGTTGAATTTTTTAATGGTATAATTTAACATACCATCTATTGTATTGGAAAATGGAAAACTCTTAACATTTCCAAGTGGGGCAATAATGCAGAAAAATGACATGCTATTTGGAACACAATTACAGTGATACCAAATTTATAGTTTTTTAATGTAGCATTACTTTAAAAATGTGCTTTCTGCAACCATCTTCGACCTTGATAAATTTTTACGTTTTTCTGTTGATGAGGTTGTGTGAGGATTTTTTTTAGGTGAGCTGTAGTTTTTATTAAAATCATCTTGGAGTACATACAACGTTTTGATCGGTCTTTATTCATTTTTTTCTTGCAGATGCGGTGACAAAAAAAGCACAATTCTGGCATTGTATAATTTGTTTTCTGACAGCATTCACAGTGCAGGATTAATAATGTGATATTTTATTAAATTATACTTTTACAAATTGCAGTTTTTATTTATTTTTTATTTTTGATGCAACAACTGAGAAAAGGGAAGTTAAGCTTTTAAGATTTTATTTTCTAATAATTAAAAAATGTTTCACTTTTTCTACTGTTTTTGAGTCCCCATAGGTTACTTGAGCTAGCAATTGTTTGAATGTTTTCCCAATCGTACCATGTTCTGACCAGCAATCTTTTAAGAAGTTCGATAGGAATGTCTGAATAGGCAATCATTAATGACAGCCTTGGGGGCCTTGAGAAGGCCTCAGACTGTCATGACATCCAGATGGCACCATGCAATCTCATTGCACGAGGAGGAGGGTGCTCAGGACATCACAATCAATGACATTTAAATGTCATTGTCAGAATTCTTAGTGGTATTCAAACGTTTAACAGCCGCAATTGGGTTTCTCATCACAGACAACCTCTGTTAAGGCCCATTTACATTGGACGAATGTCGGGCAAATGATGCCTGACACTTGTCCCTGTATCCCTGCACTCCTGTGCTCCTGCATGGGAGCTAGCACAGCTGGCTCGCACATGGAATGGCCAGCAGGCGGGCAGTGCAGAAGATTTCTCTCCTCTCGCTCCCCCGCCCCTTTCCATTCACATAACACAGGCGCTGTTCGCTATGGAATGGCGGCTGTTTAAACTGCACTCTGAGCGATGATCGTCATCGCTCATCTTTTGGGCTGCTAAAGATCATCGCTCATCGTGCAGTTTAAACAGCTGCTGTTCAATAGAGAACGGCGCCTGTGTTATGTGAATGGAGAGGGGTGGGGGAGCGAGAGGAAAGAAATCCCCTACACTGCCCTGCCCTCCTGCTGGCCGCTCCATGTGCATGCCAGCTGTGCTAGCTCCCGTGCAGGAGTACGGTAGTGCGGGGATACAGGGACGGGTGTTGGGCATCGTTTGCCCGACACTCGTCCAGTGTAAATGGGCCTTTAGTTTGCAACTCCCAGTTTTGCTAGGGAAGATGCAGCCAGCTATACATTTTCCCCTTGAGTAGGAGGTATGTTGTGTTTCTGAATCATTATTCCCTGCTTATTTTTTCTTTGCTTTATCTTAAAAAGGTAATTGGTTAAGGCTATGAAAATGGATATTTAAGATATATTTCTTTAAATAAAGCAAAGCTGGTTTAGATCTGATCATGCCTATATAAATAAAATAAATCTTGTTATTTGTATAGCGCGAACTTATCCGGCAGCGCTTTCAAATTATTTATTTATTACCTCCTACTTAGCTGGGTACTCATTTTACCAACCTCGTAAGGATGGAAGGCTGAGTCAGCCCTAAGCTGGCTACCTGAAGCATGCAGGGATTGAACTTGCAACCTTCAGGTTGTGAGCAAGAGCTTAGGACTGCATTTCTGCTGCCTCAGCAATCTGTACCACTTGTCCATCATGTGCAACTAAAAATCCTTTAAAACTACCACTCCCGGTCTAATATTTTGAAATATATAAACTTCATATTTAACATACCTTTAGTTAAATTAAGATACAAAAAATAGATAAGATAATAGTGTGATATATTTATTCAGTTCCATAATGTTTGGGGCTGTTGTTAACACATACTGTGTCTCCAAATGCTGCCAGTGCTTGTAAAATGTCCCCATTGTGCACAGTTTTAGTATATTAATAGTCTTATGACAGCTCTAGATAAGGGATCGCCCTGTGGGTCTTTATGCTGTTCAAGACCTCAGTCAGAAAGTGGATAAATACTGGTAATTGATACTGTATGCTGTATTCAAGGTTATTCAATGGGTTCGTGCTAAAAGCTTTGAGCTTCAGAGCACTCTCTTTTGCTGAGCTGATAAGCTTCTACACTTCCCTTCAATATATCAGGAAGATTTAGTCTTTTCAAAACAGTGGACAAATAAAATAGACCTCAGGATAAGTAAACTGCATGTTTCCCAGGGCTCATGGTATCTTATTTAGTATTATGTATATAATTCAATGTGATTGTTTCTTAGCTTCTTGTTAGTTTTCATATGAGTTTTGTTTCAGTTGCATATGTAGACAAAAGGGAACCCCTATAAAGATATCAAAGTACCCCCAGTTATAGCGCCAGATTTATCAACCAATCAGGAGTCTATGTTAGGGTGAAAACTTTTTACAACCTCATATTCCTGTATCCTAATTTGATGTACTTTTGTCTTAAAACAAAGACTTTCATTATTATTTTGCTATTTTTTCGGAAAAGGTCACTTTGAAAATATCATTGGGCTATATGGATGTATAGATAATCTCTATACATCCATATATCCAATGATATGATTTTGGGATGACCTTTTCCGAAAAAATATTGGAATTACTAGAGATGAGTGAGCATGCTCGTTCCAGCATTAGCAGACTCAAAAGTACTCGTGACTCGAGCGAGCACTACGCGGTGCTTGGGTGCTCGAGAAAATTTCACCCTCTCCTCCTCACATGTTTATTTTTTGCTAAAGTGTATGCAAAATAGTATTTTGCATACACTTTAGCACAAAATAGGCAGTGTAAAATAAGTACAGTCTTGTTATATAGTGCGGATAGACAGGACACACACTAAATTGTTTTCAATGGAGCCGCAGCTGCTGCCGGCGGCTCCATTGAAAACAATGGTCTGCCAGCACCCATGAATTCTTTTTCATGGAAGGGCTTTTTGAATTTTGGTGTTCACTCATTTCTAGAAATAACAGTTAAATTCTTTGTTTTTAGGCAAAAGTACATCAAATTAGGATACAGGAATATGAGGTTGTAAAAAAAGTTATAACCCTAGTTTACATAGAACTCAAGGGCCCTATAGAAAAACTCATAATTTGCCCCCTCCCAAAATATAAATTTCCTGCTCATTTCCCAAGTCATGTGTTCTTTCTTCAGCGCTGCAGAGAGACGTCCGTCTTCCTGCAGGAAGGGCTCAGTCACACGGGTGCATCGGCGCCTGTGTACGGGTGCCGATGCGCCCGTGTGACTGAGCCCTTCGACTAAGGCTATGCAATGACTTTGGTCAAGTAAGTTGAGTACTGTTTTCCGATGGGGATAAAGTTGCAGTCATAATTCTTGTGTTTCCATGCAACTTTTTTTCCATAGTGAAATATTGAGATAGTATAGAAGTAGCTGCATATGCCAATGCAAAAGAGGCTCTCAACTCCTTTTAATAGAGGTTCCCAGGTAGAGTGCAAAATAGGGTTAATGATAATAATTTTTACATTAACAATACCTGCCTTGTATGAATTATAGAAAAACTAAAAAACCAAGGTTCATTATATAATAGTTCTATATAATATTTTGTTTTTCAACATAGAGGACATATTATTTCAGAATATCTATATGGTAACATGACTAATTTTTACAATATTAAATTTAATTATTTCTTCCCTTTTTCTGCTTTGAACTTTTTTCGAATAAATATATTTCTGAAATGTGGCTTTTTGCACCTATGACCAACCGTGAATGGTAACTTTGAACATATCAGTTAGAGAGCTACATATCATCAATTATTCATTAAAACAACTTTTAAAAATGACCTTTGAAAACAATATGGCTCCACAATGTGTGGATACCCTAAAGGCAGCCCTGTATGTGTTTGAGGAAATGATCAGAGGGATAGCACCTTTTTCTCCTAACAAAAAATATGCCAAATAAAAAGCAATGTCTGTGAATATGTAATCCACATTGTCAGCCTGTCCCCATAAGCACTGATGCTCTTGAATGTATGCTATGTGATGAAGAGCTGTAATGAGATCATGCAGAGCTCATGGGAAGGGAATCTGGGGAGAACAGAAACCGCTTTGAGACTTGGTCAACAATCCATTCATCGCTAGGACTGTTGTACCAATATACCCTGCTTGCATTTTATTGAATCCCGCTAATAAAGAAATGGATTGAATATTAAGTAGCTCATTTGAGATACGATTGTAATCTATTGATTTGTAATCAAAGGAAGGTTGCTCTTGTCACGCAAAGTTATTAAAATGGCATGCAGCACTACTTAAGATGTCATTGCTGATGATCTGAACTGTTAAGCTATTGACAAATCATTTAGTGAAGATTATGGCCTAACAATTAGTATGTAAACCAAATTTTTAAAGGGGCACATAGCTATCATCCCTATTATTTATTATTGGTGGGCGTCAAGAACATATTATTGTACCTTAAAGAACTATGAGCATTATTGAGTTCTAGGGTCAAATGTGCTGTTTGCTTTCATAATATATCTTTCTTACAGAGTCAAAATGTAACCGTTATCTTTTCAATTTATCTGCATTATAGAAGGAAAGCGGAGACAATTTAAAAAAAATACAACGTTCAGTGGACTTTTTCCCTTTTAATTTAAAGGGATTGTACCAAGATTACAAGTTATCAGCTATCCGTAGTATAGGGGATAGTTTGCTGATTGGTAGAGGTTTAACCACTGAGACACCCTTGGATTTCAAGAACGGGGTCCATCACTATTGGGGGTCACTACTACTCCCCTGCAGTGATGTCATAATAAATGTAGCACTGGCCAAATATGCAAGGTTGGGGCTCCCTTGATTTCAATGAGGCTGAAGAAAATACCTGAGCGCTTTCCATTTGGGTGTTTCGGCAATCCAATTGAAAGTGAATGGATTTGTGCAGCCAGTGCTCCATTCAATCTCACCCTCACTGTGTTTGGTTTGGTAACCCCATAGTAAGGATAACAGCAGACACAGGACCCCCATTTTCGAGATCAGCAGAAAGACCTTCCCGATTGTCAAGTTATTATTCTGTGCGCTCTACAATTTACGTTTGAAGTAACATTCTACTTTCCAGTTTAACCCTGTTTGTTGTAATGTTGGAGTACCATTCCTGTACAGGAAATTGTGAAATATTATCCAACTGTATGCATGAAAAAGGCATACTAAATGTAATTTCTGCATTCATGTTTGCTTCTAAGTACATTGACATAGCATATCTCATAAAGCTACAGTGTGCTTTGATGAAAAATTGAAGAAAACTTCACCACAGCAATAAAAATATACTTGTTTATATTCTTCACAGACAGATGAAATCTCATTGCTGATTGATCATTATGAGTCAACCTAAGGTTATCTGTACATGTGCAGGTTTTGATCAGGTTTTGTTCAGCCTTTTACATGCAATTTTAAAAGCCAAAAACAGGAGTGGATTTTAAAAGAAGTAGTATCTGTCCTTTAGACTTTCTCTTCATTTATCCACACCTGATTTGGGCTTCCAAAACTGAATAAGAAAACTAGACAAAACCTGATCAAAGCATGCAGATATAGAGGGCACCCTAAGGGCTTAGTCACACAGGCTGCAGTGCGGCCGTTTTCTTCATGCAGGAAGAAGGGCGCATCGGTGCCCGGATGCGCCTGTGTGACTAAGCCCTAAGGTGTAATACAGCTCAAATTATTTCCATGCCAAAACCCGGTGTGTGCTTTTCCCAGCAGTTTTGTGCAGTGTATTGCGTACCCTGCTGTATAGTAAACGCACATTTGCCCACCTTGCATACACTTTTTATGGGGCTCTTTGGATTGCTATTAGAGATGAGCGAGCATACTCGTTAAAGCGATTTACTCGAGAGAGCATCGCCTTTTTCGAGTACCTGCTGGCTCATCCCTGAAGATTTGGGGGGGCTGTGGAGGGCGGGGGAGGCGCGGGGCGGCGGAGGGGAGCGGGATGTAGAGTGAGAGATCTCTCTCTCCCTCCCAATCCCCTCCGCAACCCCCCCCTTCCCCCCCGAATATTCAGGAATGAGCCAGTAGGTACTCGAAAAAGGCGATACTCTCTCAAGTAAATCGCCTTAACGAGTATGCTCGCTCATCTCTAATTTCTATTTTTTTTTTAAATACAGAAGGTCCTTTTTTTTTGCTTGTGACTGAAATGGATGCAAAAAAAAACATTAATGTGAAAGAACCCCTTGACATAAATGGGATGTAATTCTCAGCAAATTCCATGTGTATATTTTTCATGTGCAAATACGCCCGTCGGAAGCTGCCCTTAATAAATGAGTCCTAATGCCCTGCTTTGGATTTTTTAAAAATCAGATGAGACAAATATACAAAAAACGCAATCTCTTGGAGAATTTACTTAACAAAATTGTAAAAAGTAAATACTACTTTATAATTATAATTTTTCCTATTTATAACAGCATGAGTTATGGAAACTCAAATTGTTTTGCACTTATATAGCTATTTTTTCTATCAGGTGATATTGGCAAGGACATGCACATGCATTATCATAAATTAGTAGGGAAAGCTGAAATTGATTATACATTTTACTAAATATATGAAAAAAAAAAATGTATTCTGTGTCCCTTTTAAGGACTTCCATTTTAGCATATAGAGGAAAAAAAAGATAAACAATGTTCTTTTTGAAGCTTTTGTATAATAAATCTCATACACTTCCAATTATAATCAAAGATTAGCTTCCAAATTTGTATTTAGAATTAGAACATACTTCAAAGATGATTTATTATCTTCAAAAAATTGACATTCCACCAAACATTGAAATAAAGAGGAAAAGTAGAAAAAAAGTAGAACCTATATTGAGCAAACACTAAACCCTTGCTCTAGAATTTAAATGAGATGACTGCAGAAAAGCCATGTAAGAACATGCCTGATAGTGTCAGGCGACCTGTAAACGGGTGCTGCAAGCAAAGAACAAGCAGGTTCTAAGGTTCAAGTTTTGCAGTAAATTGATAAATCCAATCCATTGAACTCAAGGATCTAACTGTGTAGACAAACATGAATTGGATGCATTTACCATATTAGTGTTTGCAAAGTTAATCTCACATTAAAGGAAGTATTTGTGACTGCAATTTTGGTATTAAATTGGCTACATACAGTAATGATGTTAACATTTTTTTCTTCTTTTCTTGACCAGTAACATTGTAGTCATGCAGTATGCAGGCTGGTGAACTGAATGTCTGATGTAAGGGGAAAAAATAGTTATTCTATGCAAAAGATTTGATACAGAAATCCCTATATTTAGAGTTATAGACTGGTAGAGTTGGAAGGGACCTCCAGGGTCATCGGGTCCAACCCCCTGCTCAATGCAGGATCACTGAATCATCCCAGACAGATGTCTGTCCAGCCTCTGTTTGAAGAATTCCATTGAAGGAGAACTCCCCACCTCCCGTGGCAATCTGTTCCGCTCATTCATCACCCACCCTCACTGTCTAATGTCTAATCTGTGTCTCCTCCCTTTCAGTTACATCCCATTGCTTCTAGTCTTTCTTTGTACAAATGAGAATAGAGCTGATCCCTCTGCAGTGTGACAGCCCTTCAGATATTTGTAGACAACTATTAAAGGGGTTGTCCCGCGAAACAGAGTGGGGGTATACACTTCTGTATGGCCATATTAATGCACTTTGTAATGTACATTGTGCATTAATTATGAGCCATACAGAAGTTATTCACTTACCTGTTCCGTTGCTAGCGTCCTCGTCTCCATGGTGCCGTCTAATTTTCAGCGTCTAATCGCCCGATTAGACGCACTTGCGCAGTCCAGTCTTCTTTTCTGAATGGGGCCGCTCGTGCCGGAGAGCGGCTCCTCGTAGCTCCGCCCCATCACGTGCCGATTCCAGCCAATCAGGAGGCTGGAATCGGCAATGGACCGCACAGAAGACCTGCGGTCCACTGAGGGTGAAGATCCCGGCGGCCATCTTCTCAAGGTAAGTAAGAAGTCACCGGTGCGCGGGGATTCAGGTAAGCACTATCCGTTTTTTTTTTAACCCCTGCATCGGATTTGTCTCGCGCCGAACGGGGGGGCTATTGAAAAAAAAACAAAAACGTTTCGGCGCGGGACAACCCCTTTAAGTCTCCTCTCAGCCTTCTTTTTTACAAGCTAAGCATCCCCAGATCCTTTCTGTCTGCAAGGTTTAATATTGGCATAATATAGATCTACACAGGGCTTAGAAATGGTTACCCCTACTTTCTCAAACCCACTGATACATTAGCAGTGTTGCAGCGGGTTTTTGCACTGGGGCAGAGATGAAGTCACAATGATTTCTGCTCCGGACCTTGTGGTGCACATGCTAGCTCATGTGCAGAGCAGTGGCCATTAATATTTTATGCAAAAAGATCACTAAAACAATCATTTGAAAGATTATCTTTGCATGTAAACGGGCCTTTACTATCTGTATTCCAATCTATTATGTTACTTCATGCAAATGTCTGTGTGCTTTAAATAAATACACCCTTTGCACTGTACAAAATGAATTGTCCTTCATGACTTAGTACTTATCATCTGTATTCAGAGCATACTGTCTTTTTCAGACTATGACATGCACTTTTTACCAGGAAATAAGTCCCTAAAAGTTCCTGTGTATTATTGCCCAGTCAGGGAGGCCTACAGTGCCAGACATCCCTGATACTTTCCTTAATGATTGGGCTGAGCACTCATAAAACACTGTGCTTGATCATTGACTCTTGTGTATTGTATTTACCTGCTCTCTGGCTGGAATGACTGCTCTGTTCTATTTACACTTCCACAGCCAGGCAGCCAAAATCTCAATGTCTCACTCTTCATCATAGTACGCTTGACCTGCCTGACAGGAGCATGTCCACTATCTGTGTGTAGTGTATGGAGTCACATACACATACTGACTACCACTCAGTTGCAGGTCAGGCCATCACCATAGGATGAAAAGAGTTTTTCTGTGCTTCTTTTTTAAATTAACTCTTTTGAGGACGCTCATTGGTGTGAGAGTAGTGGTACGGATTCAATATACAATGTTTTCAACTCACAATGGTCGTCCAGAACCATTGTATATTGTCAGTCAAAGGACCACTATAACTGAGTAAAGTTTTGATGAAGCAGAGAAATAAGTATAAATAAAATGAATAGTTACCCCTTTTGTGCCTTTTGTTTGTTAAAGCAGAACTGTCAGTCTAATATGCAGTTTAAGACAAAGTGGTTAAACTATGTCATTTATAACTCAATTAGATGCCTGTTGAGCTCAAGGTTGTACTTAACATTTTCTATAATGTACCGAGCAATAGAAAGACGGCATGTGATTATGACTCAATGAAACTACAGATATAATAATGTAATTGTAACCATGGACAATAGCTTTCAACTAAACGCTCACTTTGTAACAGCAAAAACTTTATCAAAACTAATTGAAAACTTACATTTGTGACCTGAGAAAAAGTTCAGCTGTGTTCTTTTTGTAGAAATTGTTATACATTGTCAAGACAAGGACTAGTAGTTGGAATCAAGTTAAAAAGTTAAAAAATTCAAGAAGGGCACAAAGCACTCAGCTTTTTTAATGAAAAAAAACAATAAAGAAAATAATTTAAAAAACTGTAGAAAAAAGACACAATTTGTGCAAAACCATCATACGGACTCTTTCACACACATTATTTTTAAACTTAGAACCTTCAGGTCATGAGCAAGAGCTTAGGACAGGATATCTGCTGCCTTAACACTCTGCTTCTCTGCGCCACACATAAAAAAACTTGAATTTCAAGCAATTTTTTATTGCTTTCTCAGGGCTCCTTCAGATAACCGTGTTTGCCTGGGTATTCTCTGTGTCTTCAACCAAGCGGTAAAAAGTATGACCTGCTCTATTTTGCACAGCAAAGGTCCCGTAGAAGTCTTTGGAAGGTGCACAAATAAACAGAGGGAAGCACGAAACCCCATGCAAAACGCGCGGAAAGGAACACATCTGGACCTCATTAGACTAATTAACCTTTTACTCCAGTGAAAGGGTGTGTTGTGTGAACATGTAAACTAGCCTTGTGCATGCAAAAAGTACAGTACTATGCAAAGACACGGGTGCAAATCTACCTCTTCAAACATCATTCATGCGCAAATTCTCTTTGGCAAGCGTTTTTGCACATGGGGCTCATGTGAAGCCTCCCTTACAAACATTTTTTGTCCATGGTTTTTATTTTGCAACATTAAGGGATTTTACCCACTAGCGTTTTTTGTAACGCTGTGATATCGCTGTGTTTTTTTTTATGGGACTTTCTAATGTTAAAATCGCATCGCACCAAAATCGCAAAAACACAAACTTGCGATTTTTGTGCGATGCGATTTTAACATTAGAAAGTCCCATTGAAAAAAATGCAGCAACATCACAGCGTTAAAAAAAAACAAAAAAAAAACGCTAGTGGGTAAAAGCCCTAAGGGTGGTTTCATACGGGCTATGCAAAAAGTACAATTTTCACACGATACTGAATTATGAAACCAATGATTGTCAATGGTTTTCTTCACATTTGCGATGTTTTCACGCATGCGATGTTAGGAGGAAAAAGAATTGTCACATGTCCTATCTTTCTGCGTTTTGCGTTTTTTTTGTCTGCCATGTTTCCCTATGGAGCCTCCTTTTTGTTGCATCGCAAAGCACAAACCAGCGATTTTCTATGCAATATGATAACTTTTTTAAAATTAGAAAGTCTTTTGCACTAAAAAATTGTTGCAAAATCGCGTGAAAAAAATGCATGAGGAAATTACAAGTGGCAGCAATGTTTTTGTGAGAAAAACCAGCGCTGAAGCTCAAACATCGCAGGGAAAAGATGCGATTTTTGCCACGATTTTCTCATGACAAAATCGGCATCACCCACATGAAACTAGCCTTAAACCATACATGTTTTCTGGTGATTTTCAACTCCTATAGAAATGCCTATGGAAAAAGTGCCTAGAACATGATACATTTTGGAAAAACAATGCCGCTGCTCCCAAAAATGCCTAGAACAAAAACTACAGACGTTAAAGACATATCTGGTGACAGTGTTTTTGACTCCCCTCCACCCCCACAATAATGAGTGCAGTTAAAAATTCCAATGAAAACATCACAAAAATGCTACAAAACACTGTTTGTTAATTGAAGGTTTAACTGAAGTTGGACTTTTCCATAACTGTAGCATCATTTCTTCAGCTTCCTTTCTTGTACCTGCTGAAGTTTTACATTATTGACATATTCACCAGCATAGAGCCATCAATTGTTATATTTTTTCAACCATTGACATTTTCTTTGTAGTGTTCTTAGAGATGTCAGGTTGGCCTTGTCCCTCCATTGTTAAATAGTCCTTTATAAGAAAACAATACACTTTTTGGGAACATTCTGACATAACAGTGCATGAAATATGGCAGCAGGATGACAACAATCATCTTGACAGTCAAGGTGAAGAAATCTAATTGCACCCTTGGATTAAGAGTTAAAAATGTGACATGAAGAAGAATACTTTGGTCCAATAAAGGGAGGTCATTTAGTTCAGAAGGTTCGAGATTATATTGTAGGGAAAGTTTGAATTTTAGAAGAACAAGCAGCCATGTTGCTGAATAAGTCAACATTGAGTTTCATCTAACTTTTGCCACTATTCTCTGTCAACATCTAGGAAGGTCAGAGTTTCCTCATTTTCCTGTTGTGATGTCACCTTCATCAGGGCGGAAATGTTGCTCATAACTAGGGTTTTCTTGTCTCAGATGGTTCAGACTTAGATTCTCCTTCTCTCTATTTTGTGTTTCCTTCCTACATGTTTGTGATTATACTAGTATGTATATATATTCATCCTTATAGGACACAATCAATACATCCGGGTCAGATGTAACATAAAGCAATTTCTAGGCTTAATTAAAAAATATGACCCCCATATGTGATAACTTAAAGGGTTAGCTCACCATAAGCAAACTCTTTGACAAGGGACTGGCTGGAGAGTTTAGCTGATTGCCAGCGGTCCATTTTCCAACTTTCCCAAAGAGCAGCTTACTTTTAAAGGGAATCCATAGCCAGCTAGACATTTTCCCTGCAATGTAAATCCAGTGACAACATTCAGATGATTAGCTGTCCATGTATTACATTGATGACTCAAGTCTGCCAAAGCCCAATTGTGTGGCATCCATATGCAGTAACAGTGAACATGGACAGAGGTTATCCTTATGAAAAAATAAAAAGTACATACTTTACCTTTTTATTCCCCTCCTACTCCTGTATAATCCATGGTCTACTGCTATTTTTCGTCTACACAAGCTGGGGTTTGCCTAAACATTACCACTCCAGTACAAGTATTGATAGAAGCAGTAATATCAGTGAGTGTACTACATGAACCCTGTGGCTAGTTAGTGGCAAAAGTGGTCACATGCCGATATGGTTCAAAACAGTTTTAGCCAATGTAAACATGTTTTTCATCTATTTTCTTTTCCTTTATTTCTTTTAATACCCAAATTTATTTGGAAAGGGGGGACTTTAAGCAATCCTTAACGGGGTTGTCCCGCGAAAGCAAGTGGGGTTATACACTTCTGTATGGCCATATTAATGCACTTTGTAATATACATCGTGCATTAAATATGAGCCATACAGAAGTTATATACTTACCTTCCCTGCGCTGGCGTCCCCGTCTCCATGGTGCCGTCTAATTTCAGTGTCTAATCGCCCGAATAGACGCGCTTGCGCAGAAGGGTCTTCTCCCTTCTGGTTTGTCCGGGCACGAGCGGCGCTCTGGCTCCGCTCTCTTCTATGCGTCATCGCGTAGCTCCGCCCCATCACGTGTGCCGATTCCAGCCAATCAGGAGGCTGGAATCGGCAATGGACCGCACAGAGCCCACGGTGCACCCTGGGAGAAGACCCGTGGTGCATCGTGGGTGAAGATCCCGGTGGCCATCTTGGAGGAAAAGAAGGAAGAAGTTGCAGAGAGGGGATTCGGGTAAGTAAATTTTTTTTTTAAATTTCAACACATCCCTTGGGTTTGTCCTGCGCTGAACGGGGGGCCTATGCAAAAAAACAAAACCTGTTTCGGCGCAGGACAACCCCTTTAATGTACTCTAAGAGATAGCTGCAAAGATGGAGCTTTTTTAAAGGAGATGTCTCGAGGAAGCAGTTAATTTTTTTTTTTGCCCAGTCCCCCCCATTAAACATACATTACAAAGCCCCCCTGTAAATGACATTTCTAGCTGGTTCGTACTTACCGTTCCAGCGTTTCAGCAAGTTATAAAAGTTTCCTCAAGATGGCCGCCGGCTCTTTCCCAGTCGCTCGCTGCAGCCCGACGTGCGCGCTCCCGAGACGCTGCCAGCTGTGTCTCCATGGCAACCGGACGCATCGCAGCCGCCGACCAGACGCCCCGCAGCCGCCGACCAGACAGCAGGTAACCAGCGCTAGCCCCCGGCTCCCCAGCGCTAGCTCCCCCGGCGCAGCGACAGCCCCCCCCATCGCAGCGACAGCCCCCCCGGCCTAGCGACAGCCCCCCCGGCCTAGCGCTAGCTCCCCCGGCGCAGCGACAGCCCCCCCGGCCTAGCGACAGCCCCCCCGGCCTAGCGACAGCCCCCCCGGCCTAGCGCTAGCTCCCCCGGCGCAGCGACAGCCCCCCCGGCCTAGCGCTAGCTCCCCCGGCGCAGCGGCAGCCCCCCCCGACCCATCACTTACCTGGGAGGCTTCTCGGGGCTGCTGGGCTGGGCTGGTCTTCTCCGCTGGGCAGCTCCAGTTTCTGCACCTTCCTCTAACAGAGGATGGTGCAGAATGGCCGCTTCAGCGCGCTCCCGAGCAGTGACAGCTCGTCTGCGCATGCGCAGAAGAGCTGTAGCGGGGAGCACACTGAAGCGGCTCGTGCTGAATGGAGAAGACCGGACTGCGCAAGCGCGTCTAAAAAAGCAAGCTGCCGGCGAATTTAGACGGAACCATGGAGACGAGGACGCTAGCAACGGAGCAGGTAAGTGGAATAACTTCTGTATGGCTCATATTTAATGCACGATGTATATTACAAAGTGCATTAATATGGCCATACGGAAGTGTATAACCCCACTTGGTTTCGCGAGACCACCCCTTTAATAAGCAGCAAAAAATCAGTATAACAATAACACTCTATTCTGTGATTAGTATGTGTATAACGTTTGATATATTATTATTATTATTATTATTATATAGATATAGGTTTTAAATCCTAGAAAATAAAAAAAAAACACATTTTCCCCCAACAGTAGAATGTATATTTAATCAATAAATATAAAAAAAAATCTCTAAACTTTAGAAAAGTAACTAGAAGTACATAAATGCCCAGAAGGCATGTAAAAGATTAATTAGAAAGAGTTCTTGTTCTCTATTGCTCTATCACTTTCTAAAAAAATAAAAATAAACCATTGGAAAGAAATTGTTATAACATAAGACATTTTTCTTAAAAAAAAATGTAACAAAATAACAGATGGGTGTAACTTACTAACACAGAAAGTACAATATCTTATACGAAGGGTGCTGCTAGACTTGTTTTAATGCTTCTGTTCAGGAAATCAACCTGATTATGTTAAAGAATTTTAATTATAATGCCAAACCACCTTAATAAATAAATTGTGAGCTGTCGGATACAGTTAAATGTAACAATCTCTTTTTGTGTATTGTAATAAGAAAAGCTAGAGCTCTCTGAGCTGCAGATATGTCTCAGAGCAAATTTCTATTCATATTCAAGACTGAAATATCTACAGCTCAAAGCCAAATGAATACAAATGAGTAACAATTGGGAGAAGTTGTCTCTTGATACTCTGTGAGCATTCATACAACTGTTATCAATGTCATCCAGTGGTGGCAGCAGCATCCTGCCATATGTTTTCTTCTATTCCAGTGATGGTGAACCTTTTAGAGACCGAGTGGCCAAACTGCAACTCAAAACCCACCTATTTATCGCAAAGTGCCAACACGTCAGGAGGCGGGGCTTATCACGATGTACGATTTGACCCCCATTGTTCTAAAAAGGACAGTGCTGCTTCAAAATAGACAGCGTGCAGATTTTGACTGCTTTTTGGATGCAAAAATACTGCAGAATGTCCTCAGCGGAAATTTCTGTGGAAAATTCTGCAGCATTTCTGCATCCAAAAAGGAGTCAAAATCTGCACCCTTTCTTTTTGAAACAGCCTTGCCCATTTCTGCCACATGTAAACATACCCCAGCAATAATAGTGATCCCCCACCAGCGGCCCCAGCGATAATAGTGACCCCCCCAGCGGCCCCAGCTATAATAGTGACCCCCCAGCAGCCCCAGCGATAATAGTGACCCCCCCTTCAGCAGCCCCAGCGATAATAGAGACCCCCCCAGCAGCCCCAGAGATAATAGTGACCCCCCAGCGGCCCTAGCAATAATAGTAACCCCCCTAGCAGTAATAGTGATCACCCCAGTGGCGCCTAGTATCACAGTGACCCCCCCACAGTGGCCCCTAGTATCACAGTGACCCCCTCCCACAGTGGCCCCTAGTATCACAGTGACACCCCACAGCGGCCCTCTAGTAATAATAGTGATACCTCACAGTGGCCCCCAGTAATAATAGTGATACCCCACAGAGGCCCCCAGTAGTAATAGTGACACCCCACAGCAGCCCCCACTAGTAATAGTGACACCCTACAGCTGCCCCAGTGTAATAGTGACATCCCACAATGGCCCCCCATCCCCCCACGAAACCCACATACTTACCCCCTTCTCCTCGTGGAAGTGCCGCTCCTCCTCTACCTAGCACGCCCTCCAGCAGCGCTGATCGCAGGTGCACACTGATGTCAGTGTGCTGCCAGACACCTCCTCCCCCTGCTCTCGCGAAACCAAGTAGGAGACATCGGGGGAGGATCCCGGCTGCACACTGATGTCACAGTGTGCACTGGACCAGTGCAGATAGCAGCACTGCTGAGTGAATGCCGGCAGGAGAGCCGCCGTCCCTGCCGGTATTCACTATCGTGGTGAGCGGCCGACAGCGACGCATGCCAGCAGGGAGGGCTCTGCGTGCCGCAAGTTTGCCACCACTGTTCTATCCAGTGATTTAACTTGATGCTCCTGGACCCCAGTGCAAAATCTGAAACAGTCCCCCACCTACCATGTGCTATACTTAATATAGGTTAAATCTTATGTGGAAAATGGACCCAGTACCAAGGCATAGCTACTATCTCTACATCAGAGGCGTAACTTGAAGCTCCTGGGCCCCAGTGCAAAACCTGTAACAGGAACCCCAACTATAATGCTTTATTCATAGTATTGGGCTCCCTATATGTAGAAGAGAGGCCTTATGGGCCCCCTAAGGCTCCTGGGCCCGGGTGCTACTGCATCCCTTGCCTCCCCTATAGTTACGCCAGTGCTCTACACCCCCTAAAGCTACATCCTTGCATCCAACTAGGCATTTAGTGGTCTCATTCCAGCAAGAATTCTCTCTTTGGTGTTCTTTGATTTCGTGTCATCTCCTCCCTGTCGTCAACCATGCATTAATCATACTGTAGTATATAAGAAACAGTGTTCCTTTAAAAAATATGTTGACTTTTTGATACAGTATTGCTAATAACACACCTGCTTGTATGCTATTTTATGATATGCACTTGTGGTATCAGGAGAGTGATTGTGTTCCTTCTCCTTTACTATCATTCTGCTTTGAATGTATTGACCTTATTGTGAACTTCTTCATTTTTCTATTTTTTAAATGTCCCTGTAAGTAGATAACACAACCATTCTCAGTACTGTTTTGCCCTTGTCTTTTCTTCTTTTAGACCTCATCTATTCTGTATCTAGTAATGTAGTTATGACAGTTTTTATAAAATTTACATCAATGTTCTCTCTTTTTACTAAAGGTGGCAATTCACATTAAAGGGAACCTGCTACCTCTTTACAGCACTAAAAACTAGGTTATGGTCCTGTTTGGGGGGGTAACACGGAGCCGGGTGATGTATTTTTTATTATCGCCAACTCTCTGGTTCCAGTGCTGTCATCCGCAGAACGTTGTATGGAAATCTGACTCTTTTTAGAATCTATGGAAAAACAGCAATTAGAAAAGAATCATATTTCTGTGCAGTCGAAGATTATTTGTATTGCCAACTTTAGTGAAGAGAGAGAACGTTGATGCAAATTTTTGAAGAACTGCCATAACCATATTACTAGGCAATAATTCACCATTGGTAGGGAGGTTCCATTAAAATGAATGTCGGCTGAACTCACTGACCATATAATATGTGTAGCAGTGTCCCATCTTTTCCCCAGTGACAAATGTCATGGGAAAGAAGAATCAGGTATGTTGTATTACAACAGGCACAGTCCTTTATTCTCAAGGGAGATAAGCTGTCGCCAAAGCAGCAGCCCAATCCCATCTTCCCATGGAGAACACATACTCAGACAAAAATTTATGTGCATGGGAGGCTCAAGAGAATAACTGTCCATTGATTGACTGTTTGTCTGACAGCCATCCAAAGCGTCTGACCAGCTTTAATTGGAATAGCAATGACATTTGAGATTATGAAGATGCAGTTTCATTTGTATGTCCATATATTTGGGTACAATCTAGTACAAATTACAAATTTCTATTTAAGAATTTGGAATTGATAATTACATTTGAGCATATTTAATTTAGCATTGCTTATTAAACTTAAGTTAGATTCATTTAATGTTTCATGGTGCATTAGTTTGCATTTCATTAATGAGTTTTTGGAAAAATCTGATTATAGAGGATGTCCCTTGAAGCCTAACCTGCATTTATGATTACAGTTAACCTCAATATTCCAATCACCCCATGTCATACTCACATGGTCTAAGAAGAGGTACTTGGTGAGGTCTTCACATGGTAGCTGTCTCATTGCCTATCTATGTAGGATTATAAGGTCATGCATGGATTATTCAAAAATAATATGTCACTGACTCACTGGCTTTTTAGTTGAAAAAATAAACTCACGAGAAACCAATGAATTCCCTCAATGTTAATTCTGAAATCACAGATACATCCTTCTAAAATAGTGATTCTTGTCAAACAGCACCACCAAGCTCAACTTTCTGAACCTCTGTCTTTATTATATGGTTGATAGGGGGATTTCAAGTCAGATTTAGTTTCTGTGCATCTTAGTCAAGGGTGTTTTGGATTTAACAATTTGGAAATGGAATGTATAATGTGTACACATATTCCTCATCTGTGCTGCCAATACTATAATATTGTTTGTGATAACTACAACTTGCCATGCACTTTTGGTGAGTTTAATGAATGCATTTGCAGACTGCAGGAACCATAAACCAATGCACCTTCATCGGGTCCTTCCCTACTTCGGATAAAAGGTAAATATACCAAACTTTTTCATTAGTAGGTTGCAGTCAGACACAACTTTATTAACAACTCAGCTCATATGGTAATAACCATAGTAACAATTACCACAACTCTAAATGACATTGTCTGTACTACCTTTCAGGTTTGCCCTGAGAATAAGACGCACCACGGCCAGAACAAACAAAGACTGCTGAACGGAATAAAATATTATATAATCTAAACAAAAAGAGGAGGGGACAACCTTATCCTGACTGCTAGGACAAGAACCACCCTGCCTAATAGCAAGGTTAGTGCTTTGATAAAGACGGCCCCACATCTTGTGCCTTAGCCACTGACTCTAGCAACTAAAAGAAGGAAAACACTAATGAATAAATAAAAACACCACTTAGCTTTACAACAGAACTCTTCCACCATGAACACGGCCATTCTCCACAGAGACAGAGAAAATAATCAGCAACAACCAGACCCAGAAGCAGACTTAAATAGTGACCTGGCAAGGCAATTGGACAGGCAGAGTTCCACAAACACCAGAGTAAAATCCACATACAAAACAAGAGAGTAAAATCAGTGACCGGGCAAACAGTGAGGGAATACAAACAAACAACCAAAGTGACACCTAAAGAAATAACAAACCACAAAAACATAAACATCAACCTGTCGGACAGACTGAATAGTGCAACCAGTCCATCTACACGTCGAGCCCACCGTACCATGACCCTTTTGTGGCAACAGACCGTGACATTACCTGTTGATAAAGGCTACTATAGCCGAAACGCGTTCAGCGCGAACCTGTGAGCTGTATGCTTTTTTTACTTAATAAAGAATGACATTTTTTTAACGGTAGCAGCTCCTCTCCACTTCTATTTTTATTTACGTGACATTACCACCCCATATTTTTACTACTAATTTTGAATCAATGATGAAAAAAAACGCATGGCCAAAATTTCCCTGTCATCCTTTCTTGTAACAATAATTACTTGCAATTATATAAAAGCAACATTTTGATAATAAATGTATAAAAAATGCAAAGAAAAACAAAAAAAGTCCTTTTTGAATAATGGAGGACCACAGAATCGTAGAGCCATAGAATGGTAGACTTGGAAGGGACCTCCGAGGTCATTGGGTCCAACCCCCTGCTCAGTGCAGGATTCACTAAATCATCCCAGACAGATGTTTGTCCAGCCTCTGTTTGAAGACTTAGATTAAAGGAGAACTCACCACCTCCTATGGTAACCTGTTCCACTCATTGATCACCCTCCTTGTCAGAATAGAATCATAGAGTATACATACAGTGTCCCATGAAGTTCCAAAACGGAGGCTCAAGTCACAAACTGCTGGCCATATCACTGTTGATAAGTCATCCAAGCCAAAAGCAGATAAGTCCTAATTTTCTCCTTACTGTTACCTACCCCATGCACTTAGGAGTCACTGCCCTTTTACAGTGCAGTGCTGAGCAAGATAATCTCTTCCACCGTTCTAACTGTAGTCTTATTCAAAAAATGGAAAAAAAATATTTTACTCTTTCACACACGCCTTTCACTCTTTTTCCCATTAAGACTCTGAAATGCTGCATTCATAATCCATCTAAGGTGCTTTACCTTGGAAGATGAATATTTAACACTACTTTTTCCAATAATGCTCCACTGAGAAAGAACAGTAGTTTTGATATTAAAATCAAATGGTTTTTAAAATGGTGACAGGAGGTAAAGTGGTGAGTACTATAAATACTGACTATATTATAATTTACTGGTAACGGGTTACCATCCATTACCATTATTCCTGCAGCATAATAATGACCAATGGCAACAATAATACCAATTATTATATAGAAAGAGGTATATTGTAATGAAAGCGGGAGGTTTTCTTGGCACTGAAATCCAGAACATAACCGACTTGAATGTAAATGATTTCTTATGTTAGAAGTATTAGTTAACCACTATGTATATTGGGATATGTTGGGACTTTTTAGAAATTCAAAGCTTTCTTGCCTTATGATTTCGTTCTGCACAGTACATATAGACTGTATGACCATTGTATTCTATACATTATGTAGGGAGAAAGCATAAAAAATGTAAGCATTATTATCCACAAGTAGAGTTGAGCGAACATACTCTGCCGAGCTTGATGCTCGTTTGAGTATTAGCGTACTCAATGGTGCTCGTTATTCGAACGAGCATCATGCCGTGTTCGACCCCGCCCCCGTTTTTGGCTTCTTCCCGCTGTGACGTGCCTGTTTTGGCCCCTCCCCACCGCGACGCAGCGCGCATCATTGGCAAACGAACCTAGGAAAAACAAAAAAAAGCTCGGGACCCGGCGTCCCACATACAAAAATGCTCGAGGCTCCCATTGTAGTCAATGGGGTTCGTTACTCCAGTAGAGCTCTCGAATTTTACGAAAAGCTCGGCCCGAATAACGCGGACTCGAGCGTTTGGGTGCTCGCTCATCTCTATCCACAAGCACATGCAGAGCACTGTACATATCAACGTTCGAAGTCTTAGCGCGTGCCTTGTGCAAAGAATAGATCCTATTGTTTTCTATGGTTTCATTCACACTTCCGCTTTTTCACACACATTTCACTCACACACAAAATAAACCGTGATGTTTTCTATTTTTGTGCATTTGCGCACCTGAGGCACCATAGGAGTTTATGGGGGTGCACAAATGTGCACACGATTCCCACAAAATTAAGCAATGAACTGCACAATTTCACAAGGAAATCAAATACACCTGGGACTAATTAGGCTGCACAGCCTTTTAAATCATGGTGCAGGTTTGTCCCACGCCAATGTGAATAGTTCCCGGCAGTGCAAAAAGCACAGTAAAAAGTGCACTAAAATGTGCATAATAGAGCAACCTTCACTGCGCGAAAAGTTACGCTTTTTGCACGTACGACCTTAAAGCAACCCTATAGTCTAGAAACAAAGATGGCCACATAAGCTTCTCTGACTACCTGTTGCACACTTCGCATAAGCCACTATACACCTGCTTTGATTGAGCAGTGCTGCCCAGCTGAGCAATACTGGCCAGTCACATCAGTATGTAGAGTCTTAGGGCAGTTTCATACGGCGGTGGGCTCAACTACGCTCACCGCTACAGAGAGTAGTTGGGATTGAACAGGTTTTTTTCTTTCTCCGGCCTATTAAACTCCACGCCATAGTGAAGGTTTCTAACAAGCAGCGGGAAGATAGGTCCTGCCATATCTTACCCGCATGTAGATGATACCTACTGTAAATGGTACAATTGTGCTAACTACATAGGGCCGGCGCTGTACAAGTAATACCCCTTTTACACTGGACGAGAAATAAACAATTCTTGTTTCCCCAAGCAAACCAGCTCTTTCCCGCAAGGACAGCGTGTTTAGATTGCATGATCCTCATTAAGAATGATGCAGTTCTCTTTCACTAATTGTTCAGTGTTTCACATTCCTATGTGGGTCAAGAGGGGTGTCGTCCCTCCTTAAGGAGACACCTAGGGGGTGAGTGGGTCGAGGGGAGCATCATCTTTCCCCAAGGAGAGCACGCAGAATGGGTGTAAGAAGACACCTGCAAAGTGAGTGAGGAGACTTATAAGGCCATCCATGCTCCTCTGGGTAATTTATGCAAATAAGGAAGATGGAACAATACCTCTACAGCGCCACCTATTGGATGGCCCAATAAGTCTCTAACAATTATTGTTTTACAGACTTGTTAAAGAGTCATACAGTGATTTAAAGGAATACTGCCATTCAATAGGTGGCGCAGCCGAGGTATTGTTCCATCTTCCTTATTTACATTCCTATGTGAAGCATTAAACAATCACTATTTAAACTGCATGATAAGTGCTCGAACCGGCGCAGATTTTTATCCTAGCTGAAACTGAATGACGAATGAGAAGTGCACGATTCTTGTTCAACGTTCAGTCGTTGGCTCACATTTAACCCTTTCCAATTTAATTTGTATCCTGGTTTTCCTAGGGGGCTTACTCTTTTTCTGCCATTGTACAATGGCGCTATATGCTGGCTAAAGCCAGTACTGCATGAGGTGACACATTGGATAGGCTCCGACAGCAGAGAGGCTGGCAATATACAGTAAGAGAACCCTGACGGACGTCTTCCAACATCGGAGCTGTAGAGCCTTAAAGGGGTTGTCCCACGCCGAAACGGTTTTTTTTTTTATTCAATAGGCCCCCCGTTCGGCACGAGACAAACCCGATGCATGTGTTAAAAAGAAAAAACGTTCAGTACTTACCCGAATCCCCGCGCTGCGGCGACTTCTTCCTTAACTTACTAAGATGGCCGCCGGGATCTTCACCCACGATGCACCGCGGGTCTTCTCCCATGGTGCACAGTGGGCTCTGTGCGGTCCATTGCTGATTCCAGCCTCCTGATTGGCTGGAATCGGCACACGTGACGGGGCGGAGCTACGAGGACCAGCTCTCCGGCACGAGCGGCCCCATTCACCAGGGAGAAGACCGGACTGTGCAAGCGCGTCTAATCGGGCGATTAGACGCTGAAATTAGACGGCACCATGGAAACGAGGACGCTAGCAACGGAACAGGTAAGTGAATAACTTCTGTATGGCTCATAATTAATGCACGATGTACATTACAAAGTGCATTAATATGGCCATACAGAAGTGTATAACCCCACTTGCTTTCGCGGGACAACCCCTTTAAATCATAATCTCGTAAGACATCAGACAGTGGCTTGGAAAGGGTTAAACTAAACTATTATCGTTTGCTCATTTGAATGATTTTCTGAACGATAATCGTTCTGTGTAAGCACAGCATTAGTGATTCTGCCTTACGGGGTTAAGAAGTTAGAAGGACTCCCAAATAAATTACTACAATGGGAAATTCCCGGTTTCTACTTCTCTATATTCATCTGGATAACAGTCTAATCTGCTGGATTGGCGAACTAATTCTTTAAAAGAAAAAAAAAAGTAGAGGAAGAAAAACACAAATAATTGAACTTAGTTTTAAGACATAAACCTGCCTCGTCTTTTTAATTAGAAAAAATATGACATTTACACAAACTCCTGTTTTTTTGTACTTTGCCGTGTGCTTTTTTCAGAACAATTGAATATCCAGTACTTACAAAGTCACTTTGTAGTATAATTGATAAGATGAATCAATACAAATATTACAGGTTGACCTTGTGACATTGTTTAAAAAGTACTCAGTGCATGGATTCAATGTCCCCAAGTGTAATGCTCCTAGAATATAAAGTAGACCTATGGGAATACTATGCTGTGCACTTACACCTCTGCTGTTGCAAGCTTAAATTGAAAGCCTAATATGTTCCTTTTCTCATATTTTCTTTATAGAAGAGCAGGAGTTGCCTATTTTTCAAGTTTTATTTTTCTTATCAACTATGAAAATACTTTTGGTATGCTTTGCTAAAACATCTCATTATCAGGAAAAACAGCAGAATTCAGCTCTAGTAGTGTAAGAAAAAAGCAGCTAATGACACACATCTTGGAAAATTACAACTTAAATGACAAAATAACGCTCTGGAGAAACATTTAGCTTAGTAAAATGTTCTCACTGAAAGCAGCATGCTAAACTAGGCATGTGAATAAGAGAATGCATGGGCAAAACAATGACAGCACAACCATTACAGTAGTTGGGTTACTAGTTCATAAAGTTACTTACTGCAGAGGAAGAGATTCATAAATGGTGATTGTTCTCAGTGAGAGAAACCAAGTAATCTTGTAGGTACGATAGATACCTTTTAATCGCTAACATAAACACACGATGTTACAGCAAGCTTTCGGGTCTTCTATCGATCCTTCATCAGGCTAAAAGAAGGATCGATAGAAGACCTGAAAGCTCGCTGTAACATCATGCATTTTTGATGGCTATTAAAAGGTATCATATCTACAATATTACTTGGTTTTTCTCACTGAGAACAATCACATTTTGCTCTACTGGCTAACATGGTAGCAAACCTTTTTTTTAAATAAATGGATTAAAAAACACATTTCTCCTAATTTAATATCTTGATATTAAGTAAGGTAAGGTCCCCTGGAGCAAGCATCAAGTCATGACTGACTCCTAGAGTGACATCACAGCATGACATTTCCTTGACAGACTGTTTTTGCAGGGTGGTTTGCCATTGCCTTCCCCAGTCATCTTTATTCCCCCCCCCTCCCCCCGGCAAGCTGGGTACTCATTTTACTGACCTCAGAAGGATGAGTCAACCTTGAACCATGCAGGGATTTAACCTGCATTCTTCAGGTCATGAGCGAGAGTTTTTGGACAGCATTTTTGCTGCCCTAACACTCTGCACCACATGAGGGTCACTTGAGTCTAAAGTAATGCCTTATTAGATACGCAGTGCCTAAGTATATTTTATGAATGGAAGGAACTGGCGAAATTGTTTCGGCTAAAATTGTGAGCACAAACCCTGTAATGCGTACTGAGTCCCTATGGCTCCATATTGTAGACCTGTTGTTATTCCTTGAACCACTGTATAAGCATCTGTTACACTCTTTTCCCATTGTGTTCTGCAGTGTGTATTCGAGGTATGCAAGAATGTTGTGGTTCTTCAGACTTTTGCGGTTCTGCAAACTTTGCATTATATGTGTATGGGAATGTATCCATCCATCTTCACCTCCATGCTCAATAAGGGCTTATTCAGATGAGCATAAGTGCAACTATACTCGGCGGCACAGAGCGTAGTTGCACCATAGCGAGGGGAATCCCTTCCCGTTCGCCAGATTTACAAACTCCACGGCAGATCGCAGGAATTTGAGAGTAACCGTGGGAAGACAGATGCCGCCCGATCTTTTCCGCACCTAGTATTCACTACATGCAGGAAAGATAGGGCGGGTCCTACCTTTTCTCGGCTGTACAATTAATGGCGAGAAAAGAGCTAGTGAAAATGAAACACTGAAATCCTATTGAAATGAGTGGTTTCGTTGTGACCTGTTATACGGCCGTGATTATCATGGCTACATAAGGGGATAAAACCACGTTCATCCGAATCCGCCCCGAGGCCTTAGGCCTCATGTCCACGGGGAAAATAAGAATTAAAATCCGCAGCGGATTTTAACTCTTCTCCCGCGCGCGGATCCGCATCCCATAGGGATGCATTGACCACCCGCGGGTAGATAAATACCCGCGGATCGTCAATAAAAGTGATTTTAAAAAAAATGGAGCATGGAAAAATCTGGACCATGCTCCATTTTCATGCGGGTCTCCCGCGGGGACGGCTCCCGCGGGCTTCTATTGAAGCCTATGGAAGCTGTCCGGATCCGCGGGAGACAAAAATCATATTTTACTCACCCGCTCCGGTTCTTCTCTTCGGCGCGGCGCCATCTTCTCTCAGTCGCGGCCGGATCATTTTGCTTCGGCCCGGCGCATGCGCGGGGCACGTCACCGACGTCATCATGCACATCCGCCGAGCCGAAGAAAGAAGATCCGGCCGCGACGAGAGAAGATGACGCCGCAGCGAAGAGAAGAAACGGAGCGGATGGGAGGTGAGTTTATTCTTATTTATTGTTATTTTCAGCCCTCATGTCCGCGGGGCAGGAGGGACCCGCTGCAGATTCTCCATGGAGAATCTGCAGCGGATCTGATTTTCCCCGTGGACATGAGGCCTAAATCAGACAGATGTATGCGTAAATACATTCTGAACATATTTTCGCATGAAACGAAGTTAGGAGATGGCAAGCAGCAGGCTGATAGGTCAATGCCAGCAGATCAATGTTTTTTTTTGGCGATCAAGATGCCAGTTCACACCCTTCCCATGGAATAGAATGGCAATTAAATGCCTAATTAGTACCAGCTGTTGTCTTTTCCCTGTATTGTATGCAGGGTAACTCCCTTCTCCTTCCTTTTTTTTGAGCTGCTATAGAAGTCTATGGCAGCTTTCTGCATAGCAGGGACAAAGATAGAGCAAGACCTATCTTTTCTCGGACTATGTTTTTGCAGACCTAAAACACGTTCATCTGAACAACCTATTGCAATTGAAGGCATCACTTTGTCACGTTATATAGGCGAAATTTTCCTGTGCAGAAATGCCATTAATTACAGTAAATTTTAACTTTTACAGATTCCGCTTTTTTTATATATATATATATAAAAAGTTTAATAAATAAAATCAACATATGCACAGCACAACTTATTCTGTAACTTTACCATTTCCGGTCATAACAGTATTCATTAAGCTTTTACAAGAAAAATCACCTTCTAATTGGACTGCTATCAGCCGCTCCCTCCTATGTACAGTAAAGACAAGTATTTGACAGTAAATCTTTAGGACATTCTTTATATTCTGCATTGGTCTTAGTAAAGCCACACTGAGAGAATGCAAATGTACCTGTAGATGATTTGCAATATATATATATATTTACCTGTGATTAAACCTTACTCTTTAAATTAATAACTAATTATGAAAACGTCAATGGGATTGATCTCTCATAAAAAGTTACGTTCTTTTAAGTCTTCTCATAAAGATAACAAGCCATAATTCTACATATTCATAATACTGTAAACATGGTACCTGAGCTCTAATTAAAATGACTGATACTGTCAATGTATTCTAACATGTCGGACAAAATTAAACCTAATCAAATATTTCAATTAATTTAATTAGAAGTCTAATTAGCATGTTTCTGTTTGATTACAGCATAATAATCCTCCTCCTGTTTCTAATATTGCTGACTAGGTTACCTTATTAGTTTTAAAAGGTTGACATTGCTGGAAACTTCAGTTAGGGAATGGAAGTAGTAAAAGTCAGAAAAACATGCAAGTAAGGGCTTCTACCCACTAGCGTTTTTTTTAACGCTGCGATATTGCTGCGTTTTTTTCAATGGGACTTTCGAATGCTAAAAACTTGCAATTTTTGTGTGATGAGATTTTAACATTAGAAAGTCCCATTGAAACCCCCCCCCCCCCTTGTTTTCCTGCTGGACTGCAGTCGAATACAATGTTATCAGTGCTCCTGTGGAGAATCACAGCCTGCGGTCTTTGCTATCAGCTCTCTGGCTGAAAGATGGATTTTAAGCTGAACTAAAAATCATCGTTCAGCCGAAAAGCAAACAATGGTAGCATTTACTACAATGATTATCGCTCAAAAGACATTGTTTGAGCGAATTTTGAGTGATAATCATTGCATGTAAATGGGGCTTTAGAGGTCCCAAAGCCCCTTCTGTTACATACCCGCACACCAGTATTATAAATGGCACATGGGAGATGGGGGCCCTGTTACAGATTTTGCATTGGGGTCCAAGGGCTCCTAGTTATGCCTCTGCCTGAACCCCGTGAATGTACAACACTGGATAAGAGCAACATTTAAAAGTGAATAAACGTAAAATAAAAAGATCTACATATTGGAATGGGATTTGGCTCTCTACGTTCAATGTTCAGCTCTGAAGGACCATACAGTATGTCTCAGCTGAAAACAGTGGATTTCAATTAATAAGGGGTCTTCAAATTACGAAAACTGTTCAAAAATTGAGATCAGCAAAGCTTTACAAAATGTTGTACTGTACTGATTCTCAAAAAAGGTTAATGACTCTCATTGGCTAGGAATCTCTAAGGGCCCCTTTACAATGTATGATAATTCTACAGATGGATTGCAAGAATCCGAACGATAAATGCCGGCAGCAACTGAACAAAGAACAATAATTTGTTTGTCATTCAGTTTCTGCAGGCATAAAAATCAAGCGACGATCGGTCTGCATAAACAGGCCACCAATCATCTATCAACGACAGCCTGTTTACGGTGAATGTAAGTGGGTGGCCGAAGCAATCTCCAGTGTTTCGCCTCTATTCATTGAGTGGCGATCACTTCTGTATGAAAGTGTAAGAGTGATTATCGATAGGAAGACTATCGGGAGCTGAAGTGCCCAACAGTCCTCCTGTGTAAAAGGACCCTAAGGCCTCTTTTACACGAGCGCTGTTTTAGTGCTGATTAGGTGCGTCAAAAAAATTGCATCTATCGGTAAAAGAACTCATGGTTTCCTATGGGTTCCTTCGAATGAGAAATTCTTTTGATGCGTCGAGAAAATCACGCTTTTTGACGCCAAGATTTCTCGACTCAAAAGATAGGACATGTCCTATTATTTGATAGCGCAGCATGGGCGGCTCTTATTGACTCCGATGGGAGCCGGCCAGCAAAGATAGGGGGAGGTAGGGGGATGGAGGGGAGCAGCAATCTCGCTAATAGCAGCCGTCACGTGCTCGCGTCTGCAATTTATTCACATGATTTAACGCTCTGATAGCCAGTATCTGAGCACTAAAACAGCTCTTGTGTGCAAGAGCCCTGAAGTTATGTTCATCTGGGGCATGTTTTCAGCTGCAGAAAATCCTCCTCAGATTGTGTTGGAATTCTCAAACTCTTTAAGAAAAAAATCCATAAAAAATCTATGCATGTTACATGTAGATTTTGCTGTAGATTCCACTTCACTCATTTGAAGGGGTGAAATACAGTACATGGTGAAAAATCTACAGCATAAATTGACATGTTGCAGACAAACAATCCACACTACAGGTCCTTATGCCATGCTGATTTTTTATCCTCACCTTATGGAAATTTTTAATTAAATCTCATCCACTTTGCTTTCACTGTAATTTTCTGCATCGGAAATGCTAATTTTCAACTGAAGATATGAAGTAGTTACATAATAAGAACATACTCTAACCTGTAAAATTGTACTTGGTGACTAACTGCAAAAGCTTCCTGCAGTAAATCCAACCCCTCGCCTGATTAGTTTGTGTCAATAGAACAATTGACAAAGTTAGAAAACCACTTCCGAATGATTTATTTCAAAGCAAGTCTTAAAACTAAAGCAGTTGGTCAACTGTAATAATAGTCACACATGAAGCCAAACGTGTCTTAAGGCTTTTAGTTTATGAAAGATGATGCTGAAAAACCATATTATCAAATAAGTAATATTGTAGTTATAATTTATTTCTACCATTAGAGATGATCTATTATTATACTGTGTAGAATGGAAACCCAATGTGTCAACTAGAGATGAGCGAGCACCAAAATGCTCAGGTGCCCGATACTCGAGCCAAGCTTTTTGTAATGCTCGAGAGCTCGTTTTGAGTAATGAACCCCATTGAAGTCAATGGGAGACTCAAGCATTTTTCAAGGTGTCCGATGCTTTGCATTGTTTTCAATGCAGCCGTGGCTGCTGCCGGCGGCTTCATTGAAAACAATGGTCTGCCGGCACCCTTGAATTGTTTTTTCCAGGAAGGGGTTTACATATAAGCCCTTCCCTGAAAAACAATAATTTTAGTGTAAAAAAACCCAAATAAATAAACTTACCTCTCCGCGTGTCCCCTGCAGGGATGAAGAACACATCTGCTGCATGCGGCAGATGTTTCCTTCATCCCCTTTAGTAAAAAGAATTCCCCGCTGCTGCACCTGCCACATCTGTGACAGATGCAGCAAAGGGAATTCTTCAATTCCCTACCGCAGCTGTCACACATGACAGTTGCGGTAGAGGATCCTGCTGCCGGCACCCCGTTATTGGTTTTCAGGGAAGGGCTTTAAACATAAGCTCTTCCCTTAAAAACAATAATTTTAGTGTAAAAAATAAATAAATAAATAAATAAACTTTCCTGTCCGCCACTGCCATGTCCCCCCTGGGGATGAAGAACACATCTGTGACAGATGCAGCAAAGGAATTCTTCATCCCTGTGGGGAATAAAGAATTATGTTCAAAGCCCTTTCATGAAAATCAATTCAGGGTTGCCGGCAGACCCTTGTTTTCAATTGAGCCGCCAGCAGCAGTCGTGGATCCATTGAAAACGTGGGGAGGAGAGGGTGAAATTTTTTGAGCACCCCAGTGCATCAAGCAGGCTATTGCTTGAAAGAGCATCAATCTCGGATGAGCATTATTGCTCTTCTCTAGTGTCAACGCATGGATATTTTACATAAGTGGCATAATGGGTGCTGGTCTATTGCTTAATATCTTAGTAGCTGTTTTTACTCAAGACAAGCTTTGTCACCAGTGAAAAGTATTGAGATGACCTTTAAATAGGGATGGTTGTTCCATGACAAATGCTTTTGAGACCAAAACTAGACAATATCCTATTGGTTTTATACTGGCCATTGCCAATTGTTATGGTGACTAATTAATTTAGAACAGTGTGTTACTTTCTTAATTACAATTGTTACCACTGGTTTGTTAGATACAATAATTCATTATAGAAAAGAAGCAAATCATTGAAATCATCCTTGTATCTTAAACCCTTGTCAAACTACCACATTCAATGGCATTCTTAGAGGACAGAGAGTCCCTTTTAGATGCTGCTTGACGCTGTGACACTCTTAACTACTCGGACTAGGAAGCCTTCTGGTTTCCATCTAGTTTTCATGGCTTGGTACATTTTCCACTAACATTCCAACACATGTAGACAGTATATCACTGTGCAGGTTCTCATCAGCTATTAACATGGGAACATTGGACTATATTGAATACCTTCTCTCTAGGGACCCCTGAGCAAAAGCATGGTCTCCCATTATGGTACGTTTATCCTTGTCAAGGCTATAAATGATCAAAAAAGATCAATGTTTTTCAAACTACTAAGTTATTATGTCATTTAGCCTACAGCTGTAGCAAACATTAACTTGAAACTTATGCCTTTGCTAGCACAATACGCAGAAAATAAAACCCATTGTTCACATGTGTGTATTTTTCCTGCAGCATGCTCTATTTTCTTGCGCATTTGTGCACCCAAAGTCCCATAGAAGTCAACGGAAGTGCGTAAATGCACATGCAATATGTTAGAAGATGCGTGAAACAGGATACATCTAGAACTCATTAGACTAATTAGTCATTTCAAAAGGTGCATATTTTTTTGTCACGTGCAAATGAACATGCTAGTGGGCGCAAAAAGTACAATAAAAAGCATTGTACATTCCACAAAAATGCAGCACTCAGGCCCGCACGAATACACATACGCTCATGTGAAAGGGGCCTTAATGTGTTAAATACTCTGTGGCACTGAAATTTTTCTGGTCTTTAGGCCTCATTCATATGAGTGTTTTTACGTCTGAAACTCATTGGCGGTGTTTTTACACCGCCAATTTAGCTAATAAAAAAATTGTGACCATGTGAGGCATTGGATTCCAATGCATTCATTTACGTGGGCAATTATTAGCCACGTAAAAAAAACCCAGCTGGTGAAGATAGGACATTGTTGGCAAAATACGCTAGGCAATGTTTTAAGGTGGCCAGAAAAGCTAGATCTTGCCCTATCTTTTGGCCGCGATCAGGTGGCGACTCCCATAGGCTCCTATGGGAGCTGCCAGCAAAGGGAGTGGGAGGGAGTTTATTAATGGCCAGCACTGCTAAACTATGTCAGCTGGTCTTATTGAACCATTAGAAGGATTTTAGAAGATTTCTCCCAGTCAAAGGAATTCCAGGCTGCGGAGTGTGAATGGGCAAGAAAACGCAAGATTTAACCAAGACTTGGTCACGGCTTTCTCTTGTTAATGTGATTTTTGGCCGTGATGTGGCTAGACAATAGTCACAGCGCTCGTGATAATAAGGCCTTACTGTGGCTTTTGAATGGCTTTTGTTGTGTTAGGATAGCTTTTTTACACCAGGTTATTAGCATTGGGTTAAGTTTTGCTGCATCTGTAGTTTAAAAAATGTAGCCGAGTACCACAAATGGTTTTGGCATGATATGTTGACTTTCTGAAGACGAAATCTGGTACCCGACTCCCTCTGTACATGGTGCATTAGCACAGGAGGAGTGTCCAGTTGCCAAGTGTAAGTAGCTCATTGTACATTCTATATGGAAAACACAAAGCATTTGCATATAATTAAATTAAGCACATTGTACTATATTTTGCAGCTTGTAAATAAATGTTATTTGCCCAGAATTATCCTTCCTATAAATCTATTCCTAAATAAATAGAACTGCGCGATTCAGCTTCAGTCAACACCATTGAGGTCTATTTGACACATGATGATAATTATCATTGAAGTCACAGTCTGTTCCACTGCATCCTGAATTGCATACTTATGGCATTCGGAATTAAAGTAACTCTGATTACCCTATGCTCTATGGAGAAGAACAGATTTTAGACTCCACCGTAAAGTTTATTTACATTGATAAGTATAGGGAAATCCACCAAATCACATTTATGAGTGTTGGATGCTAAATGTGGCTTATTTATCTGGAGTGCAGGGAAACTATTAGGTTTGTTCAAACAGCTAAGGTGGTAGTGAACGCATATAATCAGATGAAGCCTTGGGAGTTGGCACACGTGCAAATCAACCCTACATGATCTAGACAACAGATTGGAAGTTATTGAAGGCTTGCCAGCTGAAAATTCCACTGTTGTGAGTTAAAAAAAATGAAAATAAGAAAATTGTATTCAGATTTCTATTTTTAATGTGTCCTAGAATAATGTTATTGTTGTTTATCAACATTCTGTATATTGTGCCGGAATGGAATATGAAGAAAATATCAAGCAAATAGGTTTTCATTATTAAGGCTTCTTTCATGGCTAATCAATATGTATTACCCACATGGCATCAGACTCTTCCTTACAGTGCATTCATTCACCATTACCATGAACAGATTGTTCATTAAAGAGAAATCTGTTGTGTTTTTCCTCCGTTATACTGTGGCGCATGCAAATACTTCATTGTTGGCACGATTCTTGAAGACACCGACCTTAGATTCTAACCTGTTCCCTTGTTGCTTTTTTGAGTACACTTACACATTGCCGGGCTATTATTCGCACAATCGGTAATCTTTTCGATTGGAGGTTTTGAATGAATGTTTTGAGTGACTGACAGATTCAATGGGGCGTTGGTGGCATCAAATCAATTCTAGGGCAGCAGGAAGACAATAAAGTTCAAGAACTGCTCCAAATTAATTACCCCCACATACCAATGTACAGAAAGCTGTAATTACACAGCAATAATGAAATAAAAGGTTTAAACAGCGTGAGATGAAACAATCAATATGTAAATGTGTTCAATACTGATTGATTCTCGATTGCGCTCTATTTGACTATATTCATTTATTCACGGATGACTTCTTATTCATCGCCCAAATATAGAGCTTGTTGGCCTGAGCCAGAGAGTTTAGGGTTGACAAGCAATTACCAGCTGCCGGCAGACTTGTCAAAGCGCCATTTCTATTTTGATGTTCTATATTGATGTTCTTATTTTAATACTAAAAGGAATATGGCTACTGTTATATCAATGGTTATGAACGATGCATACCATACTAATTTTTTATGTGATATTAAGCTTCAAAATTGGACCCGCTTTTAAGATTATTTTAGAAATAAACACAAATATAAGGTTTTAAATAAAAAAAAGACAAAGTGCCACGTGTGTGAGCCTGCAGAGGTGGATTGACAGGAAGTAAGTGCTGCTAACTGCTCACTTGTGAGTGCTGTGTCTTAAGGCCCATTTACACGTAGCAATTATCACTCAAAATGCGTTCAAACGACTGAAAATGACCGATAATTGCTACGCATAAACGCAGGAATCATATACTTTTTGTTTGAGCAATGATTTTAAGGTGAACTTAAAATCCATCATTCAGACATTGAGAGATAAAGTGTCTCTCAATAGACCACATCCTGTTATCTCCAGCAGATAACATTGTAATTTGCTGGCAACCTCAAGCAGAACAATGAAGCTGTCTGCACAGCTGGGTGTGTGATTAATCACATGCTGGGCTCTGCAAACAGCCCCTAGAGGCCCTTTTACATGCAAATGACGATGATAAGGTGTTAATGGCCATTAACACTATGCAAATGGATGGCAAAATCTTTTAGTTTTTTTAAAGATTATCTTTGCATGTAAATGGGGCTTTATTCTTGAAATATAATGTTACTATCAGAATCTCTCTTTAGGAATGGAGGATCAATGCATTAAGTCAATGCTCTTGGCAAGTCATGTTGTACATACTGTTTCATTAGTAGATTTGGGGCAAATTCAGTATGAAAGAGTGAAAAAAAAAATCCTGCTTGTGAGAATTTTTCAAAAAAGTTTGGTTCAGAAGACATTATGTGTAGTTACTGCACGATGATCACGTGGTCTCATGATCTGTGCGGGTATGATCAACAGCAGAAGCCCAGCTGTGACTAGGATTAGTGTTCAGGGAAATGAAAAATTAAAAGTTAGTTTTTATTATTTATAATGTATGACATGAAAAAAGTTGGTGGATTTGGCATTCTTTGCCAATATCTCTCTCATTCCCCAGAAAAATTACTTGTAAAAGTCCTTGTATGGTTACATCAGTAGAAGAACACAAAATGTAAGAGTTTGAAACACGGTGATCAAAAAATGAAAAGCGAAATAGCTATCCCCTTTGTATATATAAGTGAGCTAGTATTACCTTGGTTAGTTATTCCTTTCTATTTGAAACTTTCTTCTCAGATGGGTTATGTAATCTCAGTTCTGACCAGCACAGATCTGCTTGGGTTTATGTGTGAAATTTCTCATCAATTTCACAGTCAGAGTCATGCTGTTACATGAACCTACTGCAGAAACTGCCTTGTAATGATGATCACACAGCTCCTGTCACACAGTTGTAATAGAGGAGATCACAGCTCATCCTCCTGTCTGTATACAATGTCAAGGCTGTCACAGTGTTTAGTCACGGAGATGAAGAAATCCTTGGCCACAGCTGTCACAGAGGATCGTGTTGTTCTGCTGCCACCGACCCCATTGACCACCAAATGTGGCACCATCCAGGGGTTGCACATCCAAAAAATGTGTAATGCCGCAGTTATTTGCATGTTAAAATCGGCTGCCCTATATTTACTGCTGCGCATTTTTGTGCCCAGGTAAAAATCGGGCATGTGACTGCTGCCATTGAAAAGCATTGGTTCTAATAGATGTGGATCACAAACGCAAGTAACATGCACAGAAAAAAATGCCCATCTGACTGAGCCCTTAAAGAGTAACTACACTTTCAGCTCACTTTTTACATGTCAGAAACATATCAAAAATATTGATCATTGCAGGTCTGACTTCTGAGACCCCCACTGATTGTTAGAATAAGGGGGCTGTCTTTACTGTTTTTTTGGCTCATCCCAGCAAGTGAAGAGGACCTAGCTAGAGGTGTATAGAAAATACTATACACTTATATCTGTCTTCTAGCTGTCTTCAGCTGTTGGAAAGAGCTGAAACACATTGAAGATAGCCAAGGGGAATCTGCCCTCGGATGGGTGCTGCAGCCCCCGCGTTCTAGTGATCAGCCAGGGTATCAGCAGTGGGACCCCCAATGATCAATACTTTTGACATTTTTATCACATGTCAAAAGTTAGCTGAAAGTACAGCTACTCTTTAATATGTTACATAAGAGAAACTAGATCCACAATTTTCTATTACTTTTAAACCAGCATTGTTAAAGACCCGACCATGACACCTTGATATTGGGAATAATACAATTAATAGATGTGTAGCATTCAATTAACAGAGCCAATGCAAATATCATATCTATATGTATATGCCCTTCTGGTCGTTTATATTGAAAATACTAGTAATTATAAGGAAATGATTGCACCAGCATTTCAGGTGACGCAATGCGCCACACAGCTCTGCACGTCTGTATGCACGTCACACGCACACAGCTCTGCTACATGTACATCATGTTATGGAAATAAATCATATTCCAGAAGATTTCACTGGTTTGCTCCAGATTGGTTATAATGAAAAGCTTCAGGCATGAATATATGTATTTGAACTGATGGATGTTACCCGTCAGCCCCCAATATTCTTCTGATTTATTCAAAGGAGGTACAATACAAATATAATTGATCATGACACATCAATTACATGCATGTCCCTCCCAACATCATAACAACTCATGATTGGCCTAGTATGTAATGACGCTAATGATTAACATATATTTACGCCCCAGGTTTATGTCGCTATGTGAACACGTAATTCCTATATACTCAAGTAGCATAGACTTAATTAATATTCCAATCTGAACTGAAGGAATCCAGTACTTGAGATAAGAAGTTCCTCCCCTTGATAGCTAGCTCTGGGAACCATACGTGGAAGATTTAGCTTAAACTTCTACTTGTACATACCAGGGTATAATATTGAGCTCATTAACCATTTAACTGCTAGCTATTTCCTATGAAGGTGGATATATGAATATATATGTGTTTGCCTAGGCTGATTTAAGAAACACATTTATATTATTTTTACTACAACAATCACATCCAGCTTTGCAAAATACATTTTTGATCCCATACAACAGGGATCACAACTAGAACAGCATATTCCTGCACACACTGATCACCCCTGTCATGTGACCCCCAGACTCCTCCCACACAGATGACCGATCACATGACAGTGACATCATCACAGGTGATGTAAGCACACGGCTGCTGTCCAGCTCTGCCGGTTTTTATTAAAGGGAAGGACCTGTGATAACATCACAGTTCTTGATCAGGGGCAGAGCTCAGAGCCGGGTGACTGATCCCCTGACAGTGGCATCTTTACATGTAACTCACAAAGTCACTCACTTACAGATAGGTGGTCATTAGTATTCTATAGAAACTGAGGCCACAGGGGTTTGTAGGGGATGTAGTCCACCTGTAATCTGCACAGGGATGAAAGACCTGTGATGACGTCACCGTCATGTAATCAGGGGCGGAGCATGTAATTCACTCACTCAAGGACACAGAGCCCAGGTGACTGATGACAGTGACATCATCACAGGGCCTGTAAGCACAAGGCTGCTGTCAGGCTCTGCATGTTTTATGTTTAAGGACCTTTGATGATGTCACTATCATGTGATCATGGGCGGAGCATTTAACTCAAACAGTCACTCATGGACAGGTGGTGGTTAGTATTTTGATTACAATGACAGAAGGTACAGCAGAGCTTTTATATGAACTCACTGCACAGTGACCACTTTGACATAAAACCATAAGTATATCTGTTTTCTCCACTAAACATATAAAATAGTGAACATGAATAAATAAGACTTCGATAAATTCACTGTAGGTCAGCACTTTCAGTTTTCATCTAAAGGAGCATATACTCTGACGACATTTAAAGCTCATGCATGTTTCCAGGCCATGAGCACAGGGCCTTTCTGGCAGTGTACAGAGACTATATGGCTCCTTCCACACAGGCTCCATCAAATGCCATATTCTTCCCTGGAAGCAATGATTCTGATGGAGCATGCTGCATTTATTTTGTTGGCTCAAAATCCACATAAAACTAGAGGCATATGTGGATACAGTAAGGCCCTGTACACTTGTATGGGTGACATGTTCAATAATATGGTTATGGTTACTTACAAGCCCTAAATAAATTACATTGGCCAATGATTTTTAAAAAACGTATATTTTAACAAGAGCAGAGATATGCTGAAATACAAATTTATGTGCATATAATATATAGTGCTGGAATAACATTTGTTGTGAGACAGTGTTGCTAACCTTTTTTGTTTTTTTGGCTAGACATCATAGGCAGTTTCCTTTTTTGGGGAGAAACTGGAAAATTAAAGCAAATGATAAAGATGATAATTAACCTATGTCTGTAGGCAAGAAAATATAATAAAGTGAGGAAAATTACAAGCACAATAAATTATAAAAGTGGACTTGCTTCCAGTGACACGCGCTTCCAGTTTTTGGGGGGAGCAAACACTAAAACACTTTGGGATGGGTCTGCCATTGATACCCGTGTATTGAGTATGCATTCTATTCTGTCTATTTAAACTGATGGTAACTTTGATATTGTTAAGGCCTAAAAAAGAAAACGAGTTGTTATTAAAGACCTCCGAGACATGATGCATCCTTAATTACATCCTAATAAGGTCCAGGCTTTTTCATTCTAAGGAAGTGTTGGTCATATGTTTCATCTTTGAATTTAAAAGAATATATGAAGAGTAGAGATGAGCGAGCATACTCTCTAAGGACAATTGCTCATGCAAACATTGTCCTTAGCGAGTACCTGCCCTGTCGGAAGAAAAGGTTCAGGTGCTGGCGGGGGGCGGGGAGCAGCCGGGGAGAGCAGGGGGGAACTGAGGGGAGATCTCTCTCCCTCTCTCTCCCCCCCCTCTGCTCCCCCCTGCTCACTCCCTCAACTCACCTGTCACCCGCGCCGAACCTTTTCTTCCGAGCGGGCAGATACTCGCTAAGGACAATACTCGCTCGAGCAATTGTCCTTAGCGAGTATGCTCGCTCATCTCTAATGAAGAGCGATCCTGAATTTGGGGGGTTGAGTAAATTACCCCACCACCACCCACAAAGTAAGTGAGAATTTACTCTCTTTGGCCTTTTTAACAAAATTGGGTTATTTTTTTCTGCATGCTGTAGTTCCCCGAATGATCCTTCATGAGAATGGTGGTCCATGTTTCCCCTGCTCGTTGGTGACTTTCATGTACAGACAGCTGTTACTGTCTTTAAAGGGATTTTCTGATCATAGCCTTTTATAGTGTATCAATTGAATATGCCATATACTAAAGTTACTGTAATATTGTACTTGGTTTCGACTTTTAGAAAGAAGTACTTGATGTTCCATGTCACATGGTAGGAACTTTGGAGCCATTCAGATATCTTAGTGATAAAGATACAAATACGTACCTACATTTATTCCTTTCAGAATATATTGTACTATATGTTTTGGTAAACTAATAACATTAAATATTGATAAGCTAAGGAACGTATCTCAGCAAGAGAACGGGAAAATAAAATATACACCCTGAAAATAAATTAATTTGCAGAATGTAAATGTGGTGACTCACTGCAAAGATTAATGTGAAGATACATCATTTAAATAAATTAGAATATTTAAATAAGCTAATTCTCATAAATCTCAGTTGTGTCACTAGACGTTGCTTTACATAGAGTAATCTATTTAGTGAAATGGTTTGATAAAGTAGTTCTATTAGGTTCACAGCACAGCAAAGCAGCAAATAGATTTCTAACCCTAATGATATAAATGTTCCATTGAAGTGTATAATTCAAACTAAAGTAAGAAGAAACTGGTCACATTCTCAGTGTAATAATGTTTAGAATGCAATGGAGTCACAAAACATACATTATGATGGCAAATTAATGCTAGCGCTTTATTCATCAATAACATTGAATCGTTTCTAAGCCTTTTGATGAATACTACTACTCTTCAGAGATGCAACTTTAAGGAAATTGGAAAAGTTTGTAACCTTATAAAAAACTAATAATGCAGAGCGCAGTGATCTGTTATGTAGAGATGCAGAAGTTACACATGCAACTTGACCTTTATGTGGATAACACAGGTTACCCAACAAAGGTGTACCCAACCAACTCCAGCTAATGCACAGCTGTGATATATGCCTACTTACCTATTATTTTTGCAAACTGTGGTGTTAAAATTTGTGACTAACCAAAATTTACAAAAAGTTTGGCTAGTCACAAATCCAAACCAAGCTTTTAGCAACGTCCTACCCAAAACAGGATTATGTTGCTTTGGTTTGCTCAACACTAGTCCTGAATACTAGCGTAGAACACTGTCTAAGGGCTCAGTCACACGAGCGCCGATCCACCTGTGTTTCTGCATGACAAGACCGCTGCACTGCACGTGTGGACGACTCTCTGCACCAGCCAGAAGAAGGAACAATGGCCGGCAATGGAGCCGGACATGCAGAGAGTTGTCCGCACGTGGTGCGGCCGTCTTATTGTCCAGAAACACTGGCGGATCGGTGCCCATGTGACTTAGCCCTCACAGTGCATTTACATGGGCAAGTGCAATAGATATTGCACTTGCTAACCCAGAATTTTTCTGTGATCGCGATGCATTTTGCAGTAAAATCACATAGCACTTGCATCGCTGCCCTTATTCCCCATGGGAGCAAAAGCGCGTCACACTTGCAAGAAACTTGCATGTATATGCGAGTGTGATGAAATTTTTTTTTTTTGCTCCCAAAGAAAAAAATGGGAAATTCTTAAACAGAATCACCCGAAAATAGGAGATGCGGCAAGTTTTTTCTCACACGTGTAAATGCAGCCATTAAAAACAGATTCTTTTCCTATGCGATTTCAGTGGATCTTGCAGTGCACAGAAATTGTGTAGGGAAATTGACCATGTAAATTTTTAAGGCCTCATTCAGCGGGGGGTTTTTTTTGCGCATTATAGACGTGCGAAAAGATTGCGTCTATTGGATCGAATGGTTTCCTATAGTAGTGTTCACATAAACGATTTTTAGTAAAATACTCGCATCTACAAAAGATAGGACATGCATGGCTACAATGCATGCATCTAAGGTCTGTGCTACGTGAAAAAGATAGGACCTGGCCTATCTTTACTGCTAGCCACGCATAATTCCCTTGTTTGAATGCACAAATTATGTGTGAATGTAGATCGCGCACTTAGCTTCGTTCACATTTTTTTTTTCATGTGCAGGGGTCATTGTTTTAGGACACATCATAAAACTGTCCTGAGCTCAGTGGACTGATTTGGGATTTACTGTATTTTTTGCTCTATAAGACACACCTGATGATTAGACGCACCTAGGTTTTAGAAAAGGAAAATGGGGAAAAAACTCCCCCAGACCAGGCAGTGAGGGAGGTATTACATTAGGAATAAAGAGCAGTAGTACTGCCTCGGAAAGAAGTGTATACCACCAGTTCAACCTGTCATTAAGGATCCAGGAAAGCTGAGTGTAAATGTAATGGTTATCTTTCTACTTGTCACCCAGCTTTTCAGGAGCCCTGAATGCCATATTTGACTAGTTATGCATGTGCTATACATGCTTGCCTAACTCTGGAGTTGGCATTCAGGATCCTGGAAGAGCTGGGTGACAATGTAATGAGGATTCCATTAGTTGTCACCCAACTTTCCAGGAGCTCTGCATGGCATGTCTCATTATGGTTATGTATGGAGTATAGATCTGTGCATAACTAGGCAGAAATGTATACAACATACAGGCAGCTCTTTCTCCCCTTCCCCCTGCTATGTAGCCGACAGATGTGAGAGCTGTCTTTAACTACAGCTGATTGATAAGTCAGAGGGGGGGGGGGGGGGGGGCAGCAGTTCCTCTTACTAATCAGCTCTTTTATGGACGCTGGGCTCTGCTATGGAGCGATCATTAGCACGCTGTCTGTGGGCTTCATAGCAGGAGCCGCTGGCTGCCTGACCAAGTGCTGAGCTCCCTGCTGCTCCCCCACCAATCAGCTGTTTTATGAGCATCGGGCTCTGCTATGGAGCGATCATTATCACACTATCTCGGAGCTTCATAGCAGAAGCTGCTGGCCGCCCGTAAAACAGCTTAGCTCCCTGCTACTCCCCCTCCCCCACCAATCAGCTGTTGGGCGGGCCGCTCTGCTCTTCTGCTGTGTTGGCTTTGTATGCAGGCTGCACATTCGCTCTATAGGACGCACCGACGTTTCCCCCCCACTTTGGAGGGAAAAAAAGTGCGTCTTATAGAGCGAAAAATACGGTATGTCTCGGCTCAGTTTGTTTTATTTTTTGAGTGCAAAACAGTCTCAAATTTCTGTGTGTGAACATTTATTTAGATCAAGAGGAATGTGTTCCCCTCCACTCTGCATCTGCATGTTATTATGTGCCATCCAAACTAGTTTCATTCATTAGCCTGATGAAGGGGGCGAGGTATCCCTGAAAGCTCGCTGTAACATCATGTATTTTTGTTGGCCATTAAAAGATATCATATCTACGAGATTACTTGGTTTCTCTCACTGAGAACAATTACACAGTCGTTCTTTTCGTGCGGCTATTTGTGTGCAAAAAAACCTCTCGTCTGAACGGGACCGAAGAGACATAAGAGCCCTGTATAAAACTTAGAAATTGTTTTCACCAGTTTCAGGGTTTTTGCTGAACTTCCGCTTAAGTTTGAGCAAATTTGGTCTGAACCATAATTTTTGAAAAAGATCGGTGAACCGGCCAAGCTGAACTTTTCAAAAGTTCACTCATCACTAGTCAAAAGCATGAAATGGCCATGTATGCTGTTTCACCTCCTAACTAAACAACATCCGGAGGATTCTGAATTCAGGATGCCTTGATTTGCCTGGGAGAATGTTTAGTGCCTACAGTTTGCACCCACTCATTAACTTTGATTGCCATCTTTATTGTATTCTATTACAGCCTATTGATGAAGAAGGTTTCCCGGTAGGAATCCCCTTATATCAGGAAGGAGATGCTGAATAACTGGGTTTATTTATTAATTAATGGATAACTGATTGATTTCAATAGGTACCTTGTGAAGTGTCATTACATATCAGAGCATGATTGGGGGACCTTTCACCAAAGAAGGAGATCTCCAAACCAGACACCGCTTTATGGTATTTAAAGATGTATAAAAATCACATTGACAAATACTAGGACATATGAAAAGATTAAACTTTACTGTATTATCTTTGCTTTTTAATGGTTAGAGTTAGCATTTATGTCCTTTATTAACCCTTTGCAATCTAATTTTGGATTCAGGGTTTCCTAGGGGGTTTTCTCTTTCTGCCCTTTTACAATGGCGCCACCTGCTGGCTACAGCCAGTAATGTGGTATGGGACATGCTGGAGAGGCCCCCGACAACGGAACCGCCAGTAATATTCACTAAGAATACCCTGCCGGACGTCTTCCATCATCGGAGCTGTACATCCTTCAATCAGAATGTCTTTAGACGTCAGACAGTGGATTGGAAAGGGTTAACTAATTTACTTTTTACTCTTTGCATACTATTTGCTGATTGTTATTGTATGTGTTGTAGTTTTATATGGGTATAAATATTCAGCTGAACACCTTTGTCACTTGTTCTCAAGCTTCAAAGAAACTGTCCTATATATTTTTGATAATTATTTCACTCTCTGACTCTTCATTCTAATTTCAAATTGAATTAAATGTATCATGGGATCTTCCCGGAGATTGCATTTAATTATCTGTAGCTTTAAAGGGACCCTAACCTCAATTTGCTTCCTTGATTTCATTACTGGGAATTGAACTAAAATTGCAGTATTGCATGTCTTATTCAGTGTCATAAAATAACCTAGAAATGTAAACTCTAATATAGAATGTATGGATACCTTGTGTGTTTACTGTTTTTGCACACACAATAATGAATTGTATTCTCTTCCTCAGGTTTTCTGTTGTATTCTAGGATAATGAAAATTCAAGAAACTATAGATTTTGCTGCCTGGAAATTGAATTATTTTAAGAAAATTTGTATTTTATTTTTATTTCCTTTTTAGGGCTTAGATGAGCGTGTTTTTTTGCGCACCTATGTGAGTGAAAAAAAATGCTGTTCACTTGAGTGGAAAATGTGTGAACCGGGAAAGTTTCATAAGTGCAGTGCATGAGACTTTGACTGTTCACTGGAGCAGCTGCACTTGTAGAAGCTCAGCTGTTCCACAAGGGTCCCCTCATTACTGAACACTGTGACAGCACTGTCACACTGTTCAGTGATGAGGGGACTGTAGCGGGGATGAAAAAATCCACTGCCACAGCTGAGCACTGCCTCTCATTAGTCACAGTGCTCAGCCAATCAGAGGCAGCGCTTTCAAGAGGCGGAGATGTTTAAATTCCCGGCTAGAAGAAAATTATTTAGAACAGTGCAGGGGAGCCAGGAGGAAGATGCTCCAAAGCTGGACAGCGCTGGAGAGGGGATGTATTATTTTTTAACATTTTTTTCAGCAGCTAGCGCTTATTTTCAGGGAACGGCTTATATTTCAAGCCCTTCCCTGAAAATCCCTGCGGAGGTTTGCCTTCATCCCATTGATTTTAATGGGATTGCAGCAGTGCCGTCCCCATTGAAAGCAATGGGATAGCATCACGCTCCTCTGCTGCAGCTGTGACAGCGGATTCTTTCATCTCTGCTGCAGTCCCCTCATCACTGAACACTGTGACAGTACTCTCACAATGTTCAGTAATGAGGAGACTCCCCGAGGAGATCAACAGAACCCTTTGGGAGTCCCCTCATCCCCGTGGGGACTAAGGGGTTAACAACGGGACATTTAAAAGGTGTTTCTGGCCAAAAGCACCTTTTAAGTGCACTGCTGTAAGCAGCGGGGAAGCTAATCTGTGCAAAGGAGTTTCCATTAACGCCTGCTCCAATAGGAGCCAATGGAAACTCCTGCAAAACACGCACCATGTCCTATCTTTTTAGGTGCGCACTGTTTTGCACTTCAAATTCTGTGCACATGAACGCTTCTATTGGAACCCATTGGTTCTTTTAGAAGTGTGCATTATGTGTGCACAAACCCCTCCCCCCATCTAACCGAGCCCTTAATGTGGCTTTCTGTGGCTAAAAGTTTGTTAGAGGCAGAATCGGGTGTACAATAAAGAAATAAGGCATACTTGCCTCCTTAAGTGACCCTCCATCTATCACAAGATCCTTGCTCCAACCCTGGAAAAGTGCTCAGCCAATTAAAGGCTTCAGCGGTGATTTTTCCATATGCACAACCTTTGAAATGGTTTTAATCCTAGAAAACCTCTTCAAGTATCTAAATATATTACATAGCATACAGACTGTCAAACGGTTTTCATGTCAATGTTTAGCACTACAATGTCTGACTTGCATGCCATTTTCAGAAAGATATAAAATAAAATCCTACGTAGCAGATACCAGGAGCATAAAATATGTTTTAAAATACTTTTTTTATGAACAGAAAGCATTTTGTCTTTGCCACGGAGTAATTGCCTTGAAAATTATAAGATTAAAGTTTGTGTTGCTTGCCAACAGATTTTTAAATCCCCGCCTGCTGAAAGTGTTGGACAGCAGTGCACGGGAGCCATCTGGAGGACGTGTCTGAGCGGCGGAGAGGTGAGTAAATTTTTTTTGTTTTTTTTTAACCAGCTAATGATGATTTTTCAGGGAAGGGCTTATATTTCAAGCCCTTCCCCGAAAATCATGCTGTGGGGGTTGTCACAAACCACTGCTTTCAATGGGGCCAGCAGCGCCGACCCCATTGAAAGCAGTGGGATAGCATGCTGGACTTCTGCCACAGCTGTGACAGCTGTGGCACAAGTCCGCGGTCTTCTCCCTATGTTTTCAATGGGGCTAGAGCTGCTGCCGCTGGCCCCATTGAAAACACTGGCAATATCACAGTGTTTTTCTTGCGCTGCGAGGCGAGTGTTTTCATTTGCTCTCGCAGCGCAAGAGGGAATAAAATGCCAGTGGGTGTGAGCCCTTAGATATAGTATCAGAACCAAGGATACAGCATAGCTACAATACCAGAACCAATTTACTACATAGAAACCATATCAGATTCAAGCTTATTACAAAGATGCAATAGTAGAACCAAATGTACTGCATAGATATGGTAATAGAACCAAGCTAACCACATAGATATGACTTATACAGTGTATATTATGTATTATACCTTCATACAACACAAATATTAATAATAACTGCATGTTCGATATCTATATAAACAACACTTGCATATATGAAGTACACAAGAAAATGCTATATATATTTACATACACATATAGCTATCAGAAAACATATATATATATATACACACACACTACATGCTTACATTAATCACACACATATACATTCACACATATATATATATCAACAGTACACACATGTAGAGGGTTTATATGATATGCACAAGTATATTTTATACACACACTGCTACACATTGCACAACATTACAAAACTCCCCCCTCCCGGGACAATAATGAATGGGAGCCTAGAACCATAGCGTTTAGATAAAGGGCATCAAGAGGAAGAAAGGGGAACATGACAGGCATTCTGTATTTTTCTGTCTGCAGAAACATGGTCCTTATTACCATGGTTAGGGTAGTACAATATGTGAAAGACAGGTAAGGCATCACACAGCTTGCAGAATTAAATCTCAGCCAGTCCTGCTATATGGAGGGTCTGGAGCTGCGGGGTGAGGTGTCTGTTGTGTGCAGAGAAAGCAGCTGCTGTGAACCTGGTACAGTATAACCAAGTATTCCCCAGTGACCTAATGATGTCCTGCTCTCCTATAACCAGGATTCAACTTCAGTGGAGGACTCAGGGTTGGAAGAGATAGAAGAGGGAGCGCCAGCAAAAACATGAAACTCTGCACTGCTTCCTGATTGGAAGATGCACAGCCGTGACCCCCATCACCTGTGACAAATGGTAGTGTTTTCAGGAGCCGGACGCAACACAACTGACACTTTGATTGTAGGGATGGTCTACAGTCTTTTAATATACTGAGGCAGATTGGGGCATTGGGTCCTTGGCATCCTTGGACCCTGGGCGGCCACTCAAACTACCCTTTTTATAAGCTGCTAATGTTTTTGACCATAGCAAAGAACTGGGGATATGATTTGATAACATAAGAGATGACAATAAGGAGCGCACATATATGTTTTGAAAGACTAGAAGCAGGCAAATTGCTACAGAAATTTGCAGAATACCCCTTTGTATCAGGGCTACTACTCATAGAAATACAGTTATCATAACATTCATCTCATAAACTCCACAGTTTTAGAATAATTACAATCTAGGCTTTAGAGTCTAGGTAGCAGAAAACATTAAGAATTGGTTAGAGGTAATGTTTGATGACTTATTAAATAATGGATTGGACACTATAGAGTTCTGTAGAATAATGGAGGGCACTTTCAATTTTTTATGTCTTTTCCTCTACATTGACAATAGTTGTTTTTGTAGCTTGCAGATTCCTTTTTTAAAGGCTTTAACTAAAGGGTTAGGAACTTTCGAAACTGTTTATATCAAAGTTTAATTTATCTTTTATTTGGTATTAAGTGGATGATAAGTTTCATTATATTGTAAAGTTAGTCCCCAGTGTTTGGACCTCTGAAAATTTGCTTATGCTGTTCTTTATGAGTTAACCCTTTCCAATCCACTGTCTGACGTCTAAAGACATTCTGATTGAGGGCTGTACAGTTCCGATGTCAGAAGACGTCCGGCAGGGTATTCTTACTGTAGATTACTGGCCGCTCTGTTGCCAGGGGCCTCTCCAGCATGTCACATACCGCAGTACTGGCTCTAACCAGCAGATGGCGCCATTGTATAATGGTAGAAAGAGAAAGCCCCCTGGGAAACCCTGAATCCAAAATTGGATTGCAAAGGGTTAAATTTATGTAGAATAACATTGCTTAAGCACAATATATCTCAACACATTTTACAGATTCTGATTTTATTAGAATTATTGTAGTGCCTATTATATGAACCTTTTTCTTTTAAACCTACAGTATCATTGAACAAGATTAATTTAGAATTCTAATTTTGGTGTGCAACAGAAAACTAACATATTAACTCAAATTCACTACATGGTGAGTAATTTAAAATGTGTTTAATTGCAAAATATATCCATTGCGTCCTACAGTACATTTATATTTACAGTGCTTGCACTGTCAATCGGGAGATAGATAGACTGAGCATTGCTCATTAAGGGAGCCTTATTTTTCCCTTACTGCTTGTCCATTAATAAATTTATATTAGGCAGGAAATCTTTTCAACTTCTCTGAAGGTGCTTTTTGACAGATGTTTCAAAGGTAACCTTCTCAGCCTTAACAGCTGTAAGGATAATTGAGTTACCAGTTAACTTATTGCCCACAGCAAAACAAATCGGAATAGGAAAGAAGGTTTTCATTTATAGGAAAAAGTATGAAAATAGAAAGTAGGAGGTCAGAGGGCACATTACTGATTGGATTAGCCTTTAACAGATATACACATTGCCTTAGATGTAAAGGAATTGGAAATGGTAAAAGGAGTAGGAAACTCTTTTCAAAATCAGGAAAACAAAACAAAACAAATAGAATTAAAAAAAAACCCAAAATAATAAACAAACTATTATGTATAATAATACAAGCTTTTAGCTTGTTTGTTTTTTTATTACTGATAATAATAACGCTACTATAAATTTTCCATTTTAGTGATAAAAGCCTAAGCATATTACTTCCACATATTGTACGTGGACTGCACAGGTTGCAGAGATAATTGAGCATCTGTGTCACAAATATGTAAACTAGAATTAAAGAGGCTTACCCAATTTGAATATTTATAGGATATTCACAGGTTAAACCCTAAGTGACTGATAGTTTAGGTCCTCTTAATTCACTCGTCTCTTTGATATAGCCACCAAACATACAAAAATAAAAAAAACCTTGTTATTTGTAAAGCACCAACGTATTCTGCTGGGTATTTATTTTACTAACCTCAGAAGGATGGAAAAGGCTGAGTCAACCTTGAGCCGGCTACCTGAACCATTTGGGGATTGAACTCGTAACCTGCAGGTCGTGAGCAAGAGCTTAAGACTGCATTTCTGCTGCCTTAACACTCTGCGCCGCATGGGACTCTCATATTTATATATTTTAAAAACTCAGAGGAAAGTATTACAGATTGAGTCACTTTATTCATTTCACTATATCTAATGTTTTCTGTCATTGTGAGTTAGCTAATTATAATATTATAAACCCCACGATAATATGCTAAGTGCGTTCATCACAAAATCATGGGGCTATATTCAGCTGAGAAAGTAAAATCCACTCTCCAAAAATATTCATGGCTCAACAGAGTCTGAGCATCTGCAAATACGATGAGCTGTACTCACGTCTCTGGCCATAAAGTAATCAGCAGCCTTTTCTAACTAATTATGAGAGCAGGTAAAGGTAGCATAGAATGAGATTTGCCACATACAAACATTACAGCCATATGAATTTATTGATATTTAGTGAACAAAGCTATCTCCTCAGAGCAGCCGACTGCAGGTTAATTCGTAAATTGGCAGGGATATAGTAAAATAACAGTTTAAAATGAAGTAGAAAGAGGTTCTTGGATCAGAGAAATCCATTAACCTTGATGATGTTCTCTGTGCATTCCTGGGTGTGTGTATGTATAGTTATATATATATATAGGCTGTGGCAGTATATAGACAAGTGTTTCCCGGGTTCATACAGTGTTAAAGACACAGGTCGCATCATTTTAACATTAATTAGTGGAAATTACATCCTACGGCTCACTCACATGACCTCAATTTTCATGCTTGAGAAAGGCAACTGCCAGTTCCCAAAGTGCATTGTCTTTTCTTGTAGCTTCTTTTCCATTTTATAAAATTAATCTTTTATCATCACAACTTTCTGGTCAAGCTGCTGTTGGTACTTCCAAAGAGGGGGTTTCTAGATCCTTCTCCCCTCCTAGTAAGTACCCTTTTTAATTTATATACGCCTCTTGTGAGTGTAGGTATTTTTTAGTTACTACTCTATTGTGACCTTGATTTGGGCACATATTATGCACATGATGCATGGCCACATAATACGCGGTGAATGGAATCAATGAAAGTACATGGACTTTCATTGATCCGTTCACATTGGCGTGTAAGCACTGTGTTTAGATACACGAGTGAAAAAGATGGCAGCATGCTCTATTTTCCTGCATATCAGGCAGCGTGAGACCTATTCTTTCCTATGGGTAGTGTATGCAATGCTCCATACATAATACATTGTGCATGGGCAACGATACATATGCAACCTGCTATGAAACAGAGCTGGGAATTTCGAAAAAGAAAAGTCACACTTCATATGGAAGCGTGCATGAGATGCGCTGTCATGCGCAGTGCACTTACTGCCCTATGCGGTGATAGCCAGCTCTCTGCCAGCTCACACAGACTGGTTAAGCACTGCGGGACCCATGCAGCATTTTACTCATATGGTCATGTGAATGAGTCCTAAGTAAAGATGAACAAGCATGCTCGTTTGTGGCTGATGCTCGAGCGAGCATCGGTCTTTTCGAGTAACTGATTACTTGTCCGAGCACCATGCAGGGGGAGGGGCAGCGGGGGGCGGAGAGAGAGAGATCTCTCTCTATCCCCCCCGCTGCACGCCGCCCCCTGCATGGTGCTCAGCCGAATAATCAGTTACTCGAAAAGACCGATGCTTGCTCGAGCATCAGCCATAAACAAGCGTGCTCGCTCATCTCTAGTCCTAAGTATTTATGTAAATGGAATACACCCAAACAGATTCACATTAAACTATCAAAACACTAATTACAACACAATTACCAGGCTACTAATGTGCTTTAGTAATAGCGCCGTTTCTGAAAAAAATGCAGATCTTCATTTCTACATTTCTTATGCAATTTCTTTTGATGAGACAAAAAGATATGATTGCAACCCTGACTCGCATTCTGGGCCATCCGATGTGCAGGAAACTCATCACTCCATCCAAGTGAGTGTGGTTGTGTTGCAGTTTCCTGCACAAAGGATGTCCGGGAGGCAAACACACACACACTACTCCTACCTAACATTCCTAAGGCTGACATCAATAAATTAAGAAATCTGTAGATTCTCAAGCACTAGATGAAATGCTCCAGCTCTGCAGAGACACTTGTGTGCGCTGAAAAGTGCATTGCCACCGTAATGTGGAAGTGATTTGAAATGCATAGCTGGAAGGAGCCAAAATGAAGCCAATACATACAATTTTAAGGCAGGAGGGAGATACAAAGGAGAATTCTATATTGTTAAAAAAAAAGTTGGAATATAATATTACCGTATTCTTGGAGGGTAGATACTCGGATGCATAAAAAATAGGAAAACTATGAACAGAAATATGTGGATAGAAAATCGAGTTGTAGAGCGCCTCGACAGAAAGTCCTAATATGAATAAAACAATCATTTCAGAATGTGCAGCCTTATTCTCTACTAAAAATGTACTCAGAAACAGAGAACGGAGTCTGATGGAGGATCAAGTGCTAATATAATTAACCAGATGCTCTTAGTTGAGTACTTGTATGCCGAATGTGTTTGGGCTTTGGATGGAGCAAGGTCAGAATCCAAGGCTACTCCATAGGTAGTAGGTGCCGAATGTAAAACACAGCAGGCACCTGGCCACAGCAACTGGAATTGGCTATAACTCTGATTCTGGACGTGTAACATAGTATGCTAGGCTGAAAAAAGGGAAATCTTCATCCAGTTGAGCCTGTTTCCACCCCCACCCCACCTTGTTGGTCTAAAGGAAGATAAAAAAAGACCAATAAGGCAGCAGCCAATTTACTCTCAATCTGGGGTGTAACCATTTGGATGTCACAAAATGATTGGACAGAGGGAAGGGGCTTCCTCTTCCCACCAACCCCCACCAAATGACTAGACAGCAACAGAAGCCTAGAGCACAAGGCCATTCTTGGCAGCCTAAGGCTGGCCCAAGACTGAAACATATGGAAACGTTATCAGATTATTTCCATTGGAGTAAAAATGATTTCTAGTCCCATAATAGTTCTTTTTTTCCTATCAGATCACTTATACATGCCCCAGCCGCACCAACAATTTTAATCACATCAAAGATATTTTATACACTTTAGATAATGCTCAGACCTTATGGCTAATTACTGCAATTATTGCTATTATCCATATCTCTTTGTAACATCACAAAAAAGTTGCTACGTGTAAATGAAACGTTATACATTCATATGTAATTGGTGGGAGTCCAATTCCAAGCACCCATGTCGATAAACAGAATGAAATGTTCGTGGCGCTCCATTGCTGTACATGTAGTTGTAGCTGTGTCTTGTACTTCAGCTCACTCTACTGATGCAATTAACTGAGGTTGAGGTCCAATGAGTTGCTGTATAAGGGCTTATTCAGATGACCGTAAGCTCAAAACCGCTCGCCTGGCACAACGTATTTGCGAATGAACGAGGTTGGATGAGGTACATTTGTGTGCATGTTTGCGCATATTACTGTACTTTTTGCACATGCAAAGCCAGTTCACACGCTCGCCAAATGAGGTCCAGACGTGTTGATTTTTAACAGTTTTGCACATGTGTTTCATACATCCCCTTGCATATTTGTGCATCTCCTATAGACTTCTATGAGGTCTTTGCTGCATAAAACCCTGAAAGATAGAGCAGGTCCAACTTTTTATCACATGCAAAATATGTTCATGTGAACGAATCCATTGACATCAATGGGTTCTATTCTTGGTGTTCTGCTCGCATATATTTTACTTTACTTTGCTTGAAAAAGCCCTAAGGGTGGCTTCACACGAGCGTGTTTTTGTGTGTTCTTACACACGCACAAAAACACGCTTCTATTTGCAACAATGCATTCCCTGTGTGCACATGTCTGTGCTTTACAGGTGTGTAGCTGCAAAGATAGGACATGCTTGCACCATAGGGAATGCACGACCCCCTGCATTCTTTTTCAGTGAAGGGCCCTTCCCTGAAAAAGAAAAATTTTAGTGTAAAAAAAAAAAATATATATATATATACACTTACCCTCCGCTGTGACCCCGGCGGGGATGAAGAACACATCCACTGCATGTGGCAGATGTTTCCTTCATGCCCGCTGGTTAAAAAAATTCCCTGCTGCTACATCTGCCACATCTGTGACAGATGCAGCAGAGGAATTCTTTAATTCTCTACCGTAGCTGTCACACATGTCAGCTGCGGTAGAGGATCCTGCTGCCGGCAATTGATTTTAAGGAAGGGCTTTAAATATAAGCCCTTCCCTGAAAATCAAGTAAAAGTGGTTTAAAAAACAAAAAAAATAGATACTCACCTTGCTTCAGCTGCCGGGGCTCAGCCGTGTCTTATCCTGCACTGTGGTACTGATCTATCAGCAGGCGGGGATTTAAAATCCCCGCCTGTTGGAAGAGGTGAATGTGATTGGATGAGGTGCTCACTAAATTACAGGCAGCTCTCGCCGAATAAATTACGGTCGAGAGCTGCCTGTGATTGGCAGCAGCCGCGGCTCCATTGAAAACAATGCACGGAACTTCATTCACGGGAGTTTTTGCACATACATGGGTGCGCATCTATGTACGCACAGAAACACGCTCGTGTGAAGCCAACCTAAGACACAGCCACTGGTAGTATTGCACTTGCTTGAGCACCTTCCTTTAGCTAATTGATAGACGTTGCTAAGCCTAGGCTATCAACAATAAAATCCTTGAAAACTCTTGAAATATGATAGATGAAGATTTTTTTCAAAAAAAGTGAAGAAAATATGAAGGAAATCATTTGCAGCAGTTTGATGATGAATGTGGTTTAACTTGTATAGTATGTATTGAATAAAATTACTCTTCAACTGAAAATGAACAATGGGACTTTCAATGTTGTGGCAGCTCAGTTTTCAATTGGCAGTTCATTTCTAAAGGTATATGTTGTTTATCTTGTTCTTTAGAAAATTTACGTCATTTTGTTGGCTTTTTAGCTATACAGTGCTTTTTAGGTTTTTAAAAAGAATATAGGGCCTCATTCATCAAAACTGTCTTACAGATAAATTGACCTTGTTAACCTTAACAATCAATCAGAGCTCAGCTTTTCTTCATTAAATGGTGGCATAAGAATGAAAGCTGCATTGTGATTGGTTGCTATCGGCAACAAGGCCTGTTCTGCTGTAGATAGTTATGATAAATGAGGCCCATTATTTTTATCACTAGAGAATTACCGTATACTGAACATAGTTGAATGTTGAAAGACATTATTATGAAAGTGTATAAAATAGGTCCAGCGCTGTGAAAATGCTTATTTTTGAAGTGGGATCCCCGCCTATCAGACATGTATTGCACCCATTTAAGACAGTTGTTAACAGTGAAACATAACAGAAATGCATACATGTTGTATTAAAAAACCCGACTGTGATAAAATGAAGATATTAAAGGGGTTGTCCAATTGTAAAACATTGATGGCCTCTCCACAAGATTGGCCATCAATAATAGATCAGCAGTGACTGTTGGTGGGACCCATGTTGATGGGCTGCTTGCTGGGCTGGTGTGCGCATACTCAACTGATTTCTACAGAAAGCATACAGCTCTGCTCCCACTGCTGTAGCCAGGCTTAGTACTATAGTCAAAGTTGCCATTGAAATTAATAGGAAATGTTCCTGCAATACCAAGCCTGGCCACTGCAGAGAGAAAGGAGCTATCTGCTTTCTGCAGAAATCAGCTCAGCAGACAACTTATCATTGGGGGTCCCAGGTGGTGGATCACCACTAATCTAGAAGGTACAAGGAGTGTTCATTTTCCCTGACCCACTTTTATTTATCGCAGGCTGCTGAAATGCACTTGTGTAACGGAATAAGTTGCTGTATGTTACGTGCCAATTTGCAACTCTGAACTGATAAAAGTCTTTCATTTACAGGTGCTGAAGTGGTGCGAGGTCTGATAATGGACTCAGTGGAATACAGAGCAGTTCCTTTACTTGAAAGGCCGAACACCAAGGAAGGCGTTTGTTGAGAAGAAAAAGGTTTATGGGGAGGATTTACTACCATATGGAGCAGTCAAGAACTTACATTGTTAATTAAAATGTGCTCAGACTTTGATCCAAGTGCAGGGTGACCCCACTTCGCTGTCAAAAAAACACACTATCCAGCAAATGAAGGCTGCCATTTTGGAAAATTGCTATGTAACCATTCATGACCCAGCTCAAAATGTCAAGTTAGGTGTGGGGTCTGTGAAAAAAATCATCCAAGACCATCTTCCTATGCATAAAGTTTCCGCTCTCTGGGGGGCTGCTCACACCTTTCCAGAAGCAGGAATGAGTTGAATGACTTGAATGCATCCAGGCTCTTTTAAAAATGTACCATGGAAACCAGGAGGACTTTTTTCAACGGACTGATCACACAGGATGAAAGCTGGGTCCATCACTATGATTGATGACTAAAGTCCAGTCGATGCAATGGAAGCATCCAGACTCACCGCCTCCAAAGATGGTATGTGCCCAACCCTCTGCAGGCAAGATCATGCTCACTGTCTTTTGGGAGTGGCGCAGAGTAGTCTTGATGGATTTCCTAACAAAGGGTAGCACAATTACTGGAGCATACTATGCTTCACTGCTGCGGAAATGGCACGAGGATATCAAAACTAACAGACGTGGGTATGAAATTCCACCACATCCCCCTCATTCACCCGACCTTGCACCATCGCATTTCCACCTCTTTCCAACAGTGAAATCATTTTTCTAAGGGCAAGCATTTTCCAGATGATGAGACTCTGATTTCCGAAGTTAGAATGTGGCTTTTGGAGCAACCTGTCAACTTCTACAGGCGACGTGTTTAGAGTTGCATAAAGAGATGGGAGAAGTGTGTGTCCCTAGAAGCAGGACTAACAACTGCCAGATTTTAATTGCTCTCAGTCCACAGAAAGTGGGTCAGGGGAAATCTTTATAGAATGTTCCTCATATTGTGCACTGACACTAACAATACCTTGAAGGCTTAGTCACACGGGCACATTCAGGCGCCGATGCGCTCATCTTACTGCACGATAAGACGGCCGCACTGCAGGTGCGGAGAAAGAACACATGACCGGCTTCATGGGCGGTCATGTGTTCTTTCTTCCGGCACTGTGGAGAGTCGTCCACACCTGCAGTGCGGCCGTCTTCTTCTTTATGCAGGAAGACAGGCGCACCCGGATGCGCCCGTGTGACTAAGCCCTTATACTATCGGCTATTATTAAGTAAAAAGATAAAAGTGACCATCTTGGCAACCCCAAAACTGGATCGGAAGCGGCACAATGGAGGGATGGAGAAGAAGAGCAATACTGATAATACAGTCCCTGGACAGAATTTAGTCTCGAAACCAGACAGTCATTTTAATATACATGGTTGACTTTATATTTGCTTTTTTTTAGCATAGGGTGACCTAAATAACTTTATTGCCTCAAAAACAAAATAGACTTGAATCATTATAGAACTTCTAAGAAACATCATCGTACAAGTGCATTATATTTACTACCATCTGTTGCTATGCGGTACTTGTGAAGAACAGACATGTCTACTAGGTTCTTTTTATTTAATAGATGTTGATCTAGTATTAGTTTCTCAATGTAATTTTCTTAAATTGCCAACTTTGTTGAGAACTAATAGATCATTATCTCACTGAAGGCCCAAGGGTAGCCTATTTCTCTGATAAATGTAAGTAAGCGGCAGTTGTTGTGCTCTAATACATATATAACTATATAAAGGGGTTACATAGAGGGCACCCAATCAATACCGTTTTCAGCTTGTGCAATGATATGTGAACATATAACTAGACAAGAAGCTGTAGCACCCATTGACTTGTCTTCAATTAAATCCTAACCTTGAATTAGGAACAATTCTAACTCAAGATATATGTACGAAATATTATCTCAAATATGCTGTTCCTAGAATGACCGATATGCCAAGCGGTTACTGTCTCTTTCTGCAAGTATCTTCAACATGACTAGGATCATTTGTTAATGCTGCTACTATGGGGAATAGCACACTGATCATTAGTGAACGAAGCATCCAGTATGACTGCAGCCTGGAAGATCAATTTTTAGTTTTCCAAAGGGGAAAATCAGCTTAGTTGCGTCTTCTGCAAAAAATATATATCTGTCAATGTATATAGATATCTATAAATATAGATAGATATGAGATAGATAGATAAATAGATACACAGTAGAGATGAGCGAGCGTACTTGCTAAGACAAATTACTCGAGCGAGTATTGCCATTTTCGAGTACATGCCCGCTCGTACCAAAAGATTCATGGGCCAGCGGAGTGAGCGGTTGTGTTGTGGGAGTGAGCATGTGGGAGCGGGGGGAAGAGAGAGAGATCTCCCCCCTGTTCCTCCCCGCTCTTCCCCGCCGACCCCGAAACATTTGGCATGAGTGGGCGTGTACTTGAAAATGGCAATACTTACTCAAGTAATTTGCCTTAGAGCGTACTGTTGCTCATCTCTAATACACAGTACTAAACAAAAATTTTAGGTAGGTGTGGAAAAAGTGCTGCAGTAAGGATTCTTTTCAAAAATAGAAAGTTTCTGATTGACTCCAAATATATTCTGCTATAGATAAATGACTCCAAAGATCCAGCTGATGTCATTAACAACTATCTTTAACATAAGGAAGAACATGGAGTCCTGGAAGTGATGATATAGCCTCTACAGAGTCCTGATCTCAACATCATTGAGTCTGTCTGGGATTACATGAAGAGATATAGATTTGAGCGAGCCATGTTCACCAAGATGTTTGAAAAAAAACAACATCCTGACGAGTTCCTTCAAAAACTGCGTGCAAAAGAACTAATGCTGTATTGAGGGGTGGTCACACTAAATACTGATTTAATTTACCTATTCACCTTGAATTTTGCTAACTGATCAAAAAACTAACACTTCCAATTTTGAGAGCATAAAACGTTTGCGATATATATATATATATATATATATAACTGAAGTATATTATATATACAGTTAAGTATATTATAACATATACTTTTCAATTTTAGCCACTGAAATATCTTTTTAGGTATCAATTTCTAGTATATCTAGTGTACTAGATATTTCTAGTATATCCTATAAATACGCCATAAATGTTTAAGATAGCAATACTACTATATGTTCTACCCTTTTAATCAATCTATTTTAGATATTTGAAATAAATTATGAACTTAAAGGGGGTTTTCAGAACTTTACTATTGATGACGTATTCCTAGGAATTCAGTGGAACCTGTGCTTGCAATTACCAATCTAGGCCATTGCAGTGTGGATGGAACTGTCAGCTTCCAGCTCCATTCCCATTTACAGCCGGCCTGATATCAGCTGATTGCTGGATGCCCCGAGTGATGGACCCTGTCAATAAACTGTTGATGACCTATCCTTGAGATAGGCCATCAATAGAAAAGTTTCAAAAACCCTTTGAAGAGTAGCTGTAGTTTCTTAAAACTCTTGACCTTTGTTTATTTGTCTTTACAAATGTAAATAAAATACAACTTTGTGAAGTTCAACTGAGATTTCCTTTTTTCAAATACTTGTCTCTGCACTATCAGCTTGAGTAGCCTATAAAGCGAACAAATCGTTGTAGTGGACAAACATGTTTTGACCCTGGATACCAACAGTACTAATGGAAATACGTTTCTTCTAGAGATAGCCTGTTGGCTCCACAGGACCAAAATAGAACAAATTGACAAAGGATGGGGGAGGGAGGGAGATTTCCCCAAAAGGAGGGGGTAGGGGGATGAGTGGGAGATGCAAAGATGAGGAAAAGGAAATATGCTTCACTGAATGCATATTTCATAAGGGTATAAATTATTCTGGTTCAGGGGAGAATTTTTTTTCTTTTCTTGAGAGGGAGAGGGGTATGGGAGCATGGGATCCAGTTAACCATGTAGGAACCCTGAGAAATGGGTCAGGGGAATCATTAACCGTTCAAATGAATATATTCCTGAGAGTCTAGGAACTTGATCTATAGAAGGTTTTAAGCAGTAGGGGTCTAAACACTGAGACTCCCACAAATTGCTGAATTGAAGGAACTGTAGCACTCACCTGAGTACTATGCCCATTTAACTATGTTTATTACTCCTCAGTAGCTGAACCCGAGCTCCTAGAAGTCTATAAAAGATATCTATTAACTTCCACAAGTCTGTGTTCAGCTGCTAAGAACAGCCAGAGAGTAATGAACCCAGCTGAAGGTGCCCAGTATTGTGAGCGTTACAGACCTTTTATTTTGGCAGTCAATGGTTGGTCTCAGCACACGGAACCTACTCCTCAAAACTTTTGACTTGTCTCTATGACATTCCAAAAAGTTTTAGGAAATACAGTAATTCTTTATGTTTACTGACTTAGGTATGATAGAATTGGATGCAGCAGATTCCACTAGGTGACAATAGGCCTCTTCCTATTGTTATCAGTAGCTCCCCTGCCTAGGAAAGAAGTAATCTTGAAAGAACTAATGGATGACACATTATTAGAGATGAGCGAGCACCAAAATGCTCGGGTGCTTGTTACTCGAGTCGAACTTTCAGTGATGCTCGAGAGTTCGTTTCGAGTAACGAACCCCATTGAAGTCAATGGGCGACTCGAGCATTTTTGTATATCGCCGATGCTCGCTAAGGTTTTCATTTGTGAAAACCTGGGAAATTCAAGAAAGTGATGGGAACGACACAGAAACGGATAGGGCAGGCGAGGGGCTACATGTTGGGCTGCATCTCAAGTTCCCAGGTCCCACTATTAGGCCACAATAGTGGCAAGAGTGAGACCCCCCCCCCACTGTCAGCATAAAGATCGTTCTCCTCTGCCACAGCTGTAACAGCTGTGGCAGAGAAGAACGATGTTAGCCCATTGAATTAAATGGAGCCGGCAATACAGCTGGCTCCATTGAAAGCAATGGGCTGCCGGCGATCGCGGGATGAATTGTCGGGAAGGGGTTAAATATATAAGCCCTTCCCTGCAATTCATCCAGAAATGTGTAAAAATGAAAAATATATATATACTCACCTGGTCCCGGCAGACGGAGTTCAGCGCGGCCAGCTGCAGTCCTCCTGAACTGCTCTGAACAGCTGTGAGTAGTATTCAGCAGCCGGGGATTTAAAATCCCCGCCTGCTGAATGAGCTGCCTCTAATTGGTCACAGCCTGACCAATCAGAGGCAGATTCCACTCACACACCCATTCATGAATTTATGAATGGGTGAGTGACTGCTGCCTCTCATCTGATTGGTCCCGCTGAGCCAATCAGAGGCAGCTCATTCAGCAGGCGGGGAATTTAAATCCCCGGCTGCTGAATACTACTCACAGCTGTTCAGAGCAGTTCAGGAGGACTGCCGCTGGCCGCGCTGAACTCCGTCTGCCGGGACCAGGTGAGTATATATATATATATATATTTATTTTTTTACACATTTCTGGATGAATTGCAGGGAAGGGCTTATATATTTAACCCCTTCCCGACAATTCATCCCGCGATCGCCGGCAGCCCATTGCTTTCAATGGAGCCAGCTGTATTGCTGGCTCCATTGAATTCAGTGGTCAGTGCTCGTTTAATCGAGACGAGTACCGCGTGGTGCTCGTCTCGAGTAACGAGCATCTCGAGCACCCTAATACTCGAACGAGCATCAAGCTCGGACGATTGTGCTCGCTCATCTCTACACATTATACTTGATTACATGGCTGAGCAACAACTTCCCGTTTTGCTTCATATCATACAATAGCCTTAATGTTTTAGTCATTATCTCATGCTTGCGTTCATGCATTTCTTCAATTTCTTTATTTTATTAATTTTGTTTTTGCAACTGTCCATCTTCCCAATTAAACTTCTTCACCAGTAAAATTTGGTTTTGTTGTTTCCTGTCGCCTTATTAATTTACAAGAATGAGCCTGTCTGCTGCCATGCTTTAACCTTGTTAAACATGCTTCGCTGAATGCATATTTTATAAGAGTATAAATTACTCTGGTTCATGACATTTTACTTTTTTGGAACTTCAGAGATACTGATTATTTTATTTGCTCTCAGTGTTTCTTTGGCATTTAAATAGCAATCCATTAGTGCTTAATGCTTTGCAGTGCTTTGAGCTATGTAAGAGGAAACAGTATGTCTTACTGTACATAAGAATCTTTAATGACTGTATCTGTGTAAAGCAGCCTGCTATTATATTGCCGCTGTCAGGATGTGCAGATCCCTCTGCATATTCTAATAACTAGAAAGTTGTACATAGTGATAAAGAAGTGCCAACATGTCAATAGGTTTATGAATATGGCATTCTGCCACTGGCAAGCTAGAAGGAAAGAGTAGGATTTGAGTCTACCTTAGATAGCTCAGATTTAATGTGAAGAATATATAGTATGCCGCAACTTCATGAGCACACATACAAAGTAAAATATACACTCTGAATTACTGCTAGGAAAGTCAAAGTTATATCAGTGATCTATGGTTACACTGCACCTCTTTATAATATGACGCAGCAGTAAAATAAACATACATCTAGGACATATATAATGGATTTACTCATTTACTAATGTCCATTAACGCTTTATCATCTTTATTTGCATGGAAAAGGGTCTCCAGGAAGCTGTTTGCAGAGCCCAGCTTGTGGCCTGTGCTCTGTACACAGCTGTATTGTTCTCGTCGGGGCTGCCGGCAGAATACAATGTAATCTCCCGACACCCGCTGAAAACACAGCATGAGGTCTGTGGAGAGATGCTTTATCTCTCTGCGGCTAAACGATGGATCTTAAGCTCACCTTAAAATAGTCATTCAGAAGAAAAAAGGTGCATGTTGCCCGCATTTACATGCAACGATTATTGCTCATTTCCGGTCACTTGAATGAATTTTGAGAGATATTCGTTGCGTGTAAATGGGTATTTAGATGATAATACCAGGTACTGTGTTCCTCGATAGAGGTGAGCAAACGTTTGAAAAGTTAGATTAAACTCAACCAGAACTTCAGCAGTGCCTCTAAAACTGGTGTATAACATTGGTCGTGGTCGTTCTGTGGCTGGCAGTTAGCATTTTGGTAAAATCTGACTTACAACCACATCTGCATAAAGTTCGTATGTTCTCTCTGTGTTTGTGTGGGTTTCTTTCCTTATTTCGAAAATATACTAACAGGCGAATATAGATTGCTAGCCCCAACAGAGATAAAAAATATCAAGTGATCTAAAGCGCTGCGCAATATGCATGTGCTATATTAATAAAGGTTATTATTATGAAACACGGAGAGAACATGCAAACATACATGCAGATATTGTAAGATCTGAACTTAGGACACCAAGACTGCAAGGCAACAGTGCTAACCACAGCGGCATGACCACCTTCTTCTTCAGTGCGTTTGGCCAGGACGAGCCGCCCAAGCTTCAGGTCGCTGAGAACAGAGTGACTGGTTTGAGTCACTCAACACTATTCCTGGATGTCAACCAATAGGAGGAGATATCAATCAGAAGGGGTCATTTTATAGTGCCATGCACTGATTTGACAAGGTGATTCTGGGAACAAGTAGTGACTTAGTAGTCACAGAGACCCACAGACACCTCAGGGCATTGTAAAAGAAAAGGGTGGTGAAGCCATGAAAAAAATCTCTGAAGCAGAACAAACTGTGGTAAGGAGTAGCCTCCTTTAGACCCATTACTGACACTGAAGGTTTGGGCAAGATATGTCAGCCATCTTGGATGCTACCTAACCTCTAGACCTCTTTGTGTGTCTGTACATGTTTTCTGCAACTGTTCTACTATTTAAGAGACTTTGTTCACCAGGTGTGAGAAACTGTCCATTGTTTGCCATGCTCAGATAGCCACAATTATTAGTGGGGCTATATGAGTGTTAAAACGATGCCCATATGAAACAGTAACCTTTAAGAGTGTTAAGGTGCATTTAGACAGAACTATTATCATTCAAAAAATCGTTCAATTGAATGAAGGTGAACAATAATTATTCAGCCAACGACTGAACAATGAGCGAGAATCACCCGATTTACATTCGGCATTCAGTTCCTGCAGGACTAAAAATCAGCGTTGGCTAGTTCACTTGTCGTTCCGTTTAAACAGCGTTTGTTCAGTGTTTCGGGTAGAAATTACAAAAAGACGTTTGGTACGGTGGTAGCCAGTAGAGCAAAATATGATTGTTTTAAGTAATAGAAATCAAGTAATTTTGTAGATATGATACCCCTTAATGGCTTACAAAAATACATGATGTTATAGGAAGCTTTCAAACCTCTCAGGTACCTGAGGAAGACCCCTGAGAGGTTGGAAAGCTTGCAATAACATCATGTCTTTTTGTTAGCCATCAAAAGGTATCTACAAGATTACTTGGTTTCTCTTACTGAGAACAATCACATAGGAATTACTATTACTATTCCAACACTGTTCCAGAGTCGACATTGTTATTTGGATGCTCTGGCTCACAGTGTTGGAATTTTTTTTTTTTTGGGGGGGGGGGGGGGGCGGGGGTGTCTAAAAAAACGGGCTTGTGAAAAGATATAGAATGCTTACTCCACATATATTGAATATAGTTATCATTTGACAAGAGCCTTATATCATTGATGTAATTGTGATTTTACATTGTTGATGATGATGTCATAGTTAACATAAGCTCCATAGGGGCAGCATGACATCAGAAAAAGGAACTGTTATCGTGCTTTGTTGCATTCTAACTTCTGTTTTCTGCATAAAGTCCCTTGCAGCTACTTTGTGTACAGAATAATCTAACGTATACTGAATGCTTGAGAAGTCAGAATTACTCTGGGATACTAAGCTTCGAAAAAATCAATTCAATGCATCTGCAAGAAAGTCTATTTAGTGAAGGTGTATGGTCTTGTTAGTGTGTTCCCTGGAGCCTGCTATACACCTTGCGCTCTTTATAGTCCTATTTGACCAGTACGGATTTATCTTTTTTAAAGCACAGTAATTCTTCTCCATAATTTGTAACGCAGTGTTGAATTTGTCAGTTTCAGCGGACTATAAATGATCTATATTTACGGTTTTCACTCACTTTCTAAGGTTGACGAGTGAACATATGCAGATTTTACCATAATACAAGTATACAATGCAGGCTTTTATGTGGGCATAGAATAGGATAGATTTTAAGTCCAAATCCAACAAATGCGGCAAAACATCTATTAAAACAAGAATAAAAAAAACTAGTATTAAAGATGAGCGAGCACCAAAATGCTCGGGTGCTCGTTACTCGAGCCGAGCTTTTTGTAATGCTCGAGAGCTCATTTCGCATAACGAACCCCATTGAAGTCAATAGGAGCCTGAGACAGATGCAGCAGAAGAATTCTTCAATTCCCTACCGCAGATGTCACACATGATGATCCTGTTAGATGATCCTGCTGCTGGTTCCCTGCCATTGGATTTTTAGGGAAGGGCTTTAAATATAAGCCCTTCCCTGAAAAAACAGTAAAAGTAGTGTAAAAAACAAAAAAAATACATACTCACCTCCCTTCAGCTGCCGGGGCTCAGCCGGGTCTTTTCTCCTCTGTCCCCGACTATGTAGTGCTGATCTATCAGCAGCCGGGGATTTAAAATCCCCGCCTGCTGAAAGAGCTGATTGTGATTGGATGCACTCAGCCACTTACAGGCAGCTCTCGCCTGTCACTCATTCTAGAGAGAAGACGCTGCTGAGCCCCGGCAGCTGAAAGGAGGTGAGTATGTTTTTTTTTTTACACTACTTTTCCTGGTTTTTCAGGGAAGGGCTTATATTTAAAGCCCTTCCCTGAAATCCAATGACAGGGAGCGGGCAGCAGGATCCTCTACCGCAGCTGTCATGTGTGACAGCTGCCCTAGGGAATTGAAGAATTCCTCTGCTGCATCTGTCACAGATGTGGCAGGTGCAGCAGCAGGGAATTCTTTTTACTAGATTGGATGAAGGAAACATCTGCCGCATGCAGCAGATGTGTTCTGCATCCCCGCGGGGGACACGGCAGCAGCGGACAGGCAAGGTTTTTTTAAAAAATTTTTTTACCCTAAAATTATTGTTTTTCAGTGAAGGGCTTATATGTATATTCTCATTTAGATGGCTTGTTTTTAGCTGTGTAAAAATGTCCCACCAGGAAATATAGGATATTGGTGACCGAATACGGCGGCCGATTTTATACGCAGCCAGAAAAGATAGGCCTTACCCTATCTTTTGGCCGATATATGCTGGCAGCAAGAATTGTCACAGTTTAGGCCCAATGCAAATGGGCATATTTGCATTGTGGGTTCCAGAGCGAGCGTTCGCCTCCAGATCCCACAGCAAATACTGTCCATAGGCATGCTTTGCAAAACACTTTTCCATGCCCACGAGCGGAAATCAACTGCGATTTTAGTGCAAGCCTCGCAGTGCCTCGCACGGACAGCTTCCATTGCAGTCGATGGAAGCTGTCTGTCCCGCAGCGAGTTGCTGCAAATCCACGTCATCACAGGCACAATGGTGACGTAATCCAATGTATATTCATCTATTAGCATTAGTTATTTGTTAGCCTTTATTATGTACTGCATGGATTATTTTTATGTTGATATATTATTCAATTTATTCTCCTATGAGCAGTAATATTATTTGTAAACATTATCATCAAATACTAAAATCATTATCTAATGAGCATATATGTGTGCATGTAGGCAAACGATTTTTACAACAGGTGTTGCATATATCCCTTTAAAAACCAACATTCTGAAGGAAGACAATACATTAATGCTGGTTAAGAGAGATGAGCGAGTATTACTCGCTAAGGGCAATTGCTTGAGCGAGCATTACCCTTAGCGAGTACCTGCCCGCTCGAGACAAAAGGTTCGGCTACCAGCGTGGGGGAGCGGTGAGTAGCGGCAGTCAGCAGGGAGGGGCGGGGGGGGAGAGAGGGAGAGAGAGATCTCCCCTCTGTTCTTCCCCCGCTCTCCTCCGCCGCTCCCTGCCCGCCGCCGGCACCCGAACCTTTTGTATCAAGCGGGCAGGTACTCGCTAAGGGCAATGCTCGCTCGAGCAATTGCCTGTAGCGAGTATACTCGCTTATCACTACTGGTTAACATGAATGCATGAGAAATCTTACACTGATAGATAGATAGATATGAGATAGAGAGATTGATATGAGATAGATAGATATGAGATGGATAGATAGATAGATACATAGATGTGAGATAGATACATAGATATGAGATAGATATGAAAGAAATAGATAGATAGATAGATAGATAGATAGATAGATATGAGATAGATATGAAAGAAATAGATAGATAGATAGATAGATATGAGATAGATAGATAGATATGAGATGGATAGATAGATAGATATGAGATGGATAGATAGATAGATAGATAGATAGATAGATAGATAGATATGAGATAGATAGATAGATAGATAGATACATAGATATGAGATAGATAGACAGATAGATATGAAAGAAATAGATAGATAGATATAGATAGATAGATAGATAGATAGGTAGATAGATATGAGATAGATAGATAGATAGATACATAGATATGAGATAGATAGATAGATAGATATGAAAGAAATAGATAGATATGAGATAGATAGATAGATAGATAGATAGATAGATAGATAGATACAAGATAGATAAATAGATTTTAGATAGACAGATAGATATGAAAGAAATAGATAGATAGATATAGATAGATAGATAGATAGATAGATAGATAGGTAGATAGATATGAGATAGATAGATAGATAGATACATAGATATGAGATAGATAGATAGATAGATATGAAAGAAATAGATAGATATGAGATAGATAGATAGATAGATAGATAGATAGATAGAAGATAGATAAATAGATTTTAGATAGACAGATAGATATGAAAGAAATAGATAGATAGATATAGATAGATAGATAGATAGATAGGTAGATAGATATGAGATAGATAGATAGATATGAAAGAAATAGATAGATATGAGATAGATAGATAGATAGATAGATAGATAGATAGAAGATAGATAAATAGATTTTAGATAGATAGGTGATAGATAGATAATCGAACTTTTCATTTGTCGTAGATCATCTTGATATCATGATATGTTCTCTCAATCTTTGCTTTGGATGCAACGAGTGGCTGAGTTTTTGCCTTGGATCTAATTGACTGCTTTAGGCAATTCCTCATTTCTTTTTCACCCATGTTGACAAAAGTCCCCTACTGTCCATATTAAAATCTGTATTTTCCAATTAGCTAATGTTCAGCATAACATCTAAATATTGTCATTTCAGACCATTAAAGTTCACAGGAAAAATGACGATGTTTTTATATCTAGACTTTTTTCACAGTAATTATTGCTCATTTTGATTAATAGTTCATGTTTACATAAATGTGCACTTACATATATACATGTATTCATGTACATTAGCCTGCAAGTACACAGGGTGTTGTTAGGGCATAACTAAGTATGCACTGTTAGCAGACATGGTACGGCTAATAACCACATATCAGAGTATCCTCTGAGCAATCACATCGGATGCTTTCCCTGTATCAACTGTGACTGGGTTATGCCAGGGGCTAAAGGGTACAGAGATCAGAGTTTCCTCTGACTTCCATCATTAGAGAAGGAGCTCTGGGTCTGCTTCTAATCACATAGGCACTGTGGCAGTGCCTTCATGATCAAAGGGCCTAAATAGTACAAGTCTTCAAAGGACTCCAGCCTGCACCCCTTTACTATGATGCAGGCCCTCAAGGGGCTACATTGCAATGAATGTAAGTTACTTCAACCACTTTTTTTATTCCCAGTATTTTATTCTAAGCAGGATTCTTTCCTTCCAACCACATAACAAGTAGTGTACTGTTCATCTACATAATATTACATAATGAATATTCATACATTGCCTAAATTAGCTATGCACTCATTATGTGTTCCTTCCTTGATGAAGCTGTGCTTCACTTGTAGTATGACACTTTATTAAAGTAATACCTAGTTCTGTTACGCCACCATACTAACCCGATAATGCAGAAGATCATTCCTCCCACTTCTAGGTAAACTATAAAGTATGACTGTCATATTCTTCAATAATGATTGCACAACTTAAGTTATAAGGTTGAGCAAATATTATGACAGATCCTTGATAACATTGACAGTCGTTCATTAGATGTTGGGTGTGTTTCGAAGGCAAATGTCAGCTGTGTCTAAAGGATTTCTGCCATCATGGCAGATATGCGGTAACAGCACATGGATTATCACTAATTGTAGTGCTACACCTGTACTTCCCAACAGAATCCATAAGGCCGGTGCCACATCTGCATTGAAATGACCAGCCAGAGGTTCCGCCACAGATCCGGCTCAAAATGGAGAAAAAAAATGTGCTGCATACAGCACCTTTTCTTCCGTCCAAAAGCCATGCAGCTGAGTGGAAAGTATATGACCCTATTATAGTCAATGGGGTCTTTCCAGTGCTATTGAGTTCTGTCCAGAGATAAAGCCGTCCAGCTGCGCGGATTCCCCTTTCCTGCACCCCTTCTTCCCAGCTGTTCAGAACATGTCAATAGCTCCACAGAGTTTGAATCAACTGAAATCAACTGATATGGCGGGCAAAATTTGGCCTTGAGTTTGACGCATGTGCAACATTACAGGATTAGAGGTTGAACTAGATACACTTTTCTCAACTTTACAAACTATTTTACAAACTTTTGGGTGAAATGGGCAGGTCTGAACTTGTCTAGGAAACCAATTAGGACTCATGCAGGTTTAAATCCTTGACTGAATATAACTGGTCAGATTGGAAACAAAGTTTATGCCAGAGGGTCTGGCTCCCAGGTAAGCAGTAAAGATAGGATGAGTGTTGGGCAAACGATGCCCGACACTTGTCCCTGCATACACTCGCTCCCGAGCTGTTGCACGGGAGTTAGTATTGCTGGCTCGCTCACAGAGCGACCAGCATAGGGGCAGGGTGTCTGGAGGAGATTTCACTGCTCGCGCTCCCCTACCCCTCTCCATTGACTTAACATAGCAAATATTCAGTACTGCATAAACGATGGACGATGAGCTGAACGATGATCGTTCAGTGTAAATAGCAGCCGTTCAGTACTGAACGGCAGCAATGTTAAGTCAATGGAGAGGGGCGGGGGAGTGCGAAAAGAGAAATCTCCTCCAGCCTAGCTGGAGACATCGATACTAGCTCCTGTGTAGCATCAAGAGAGCTATTATTTGTGGGGACGAGTGTTGGGCATCGTTTTCCCGACATGTGTCGCGTGTAAATGGGCCTTAAAGCATTAGCAAAAGCCTATCTAATCGGTTTATGCTTTGGCTGCTACAAAAGATACTGACAACTTTTTAAATAAAATACCCATAAATGTTATACTGACCGTCCCATCTTTTTCAATAAAACATTCAAATAATTGTTTTATATTTGGAGAATGAAACGTATAAAAACTTTGTAACGTAACGCATTTTCATTCTTCTTTTAATCTTTATTGTATGTTTGCATTGCACTTGTATTACTTTGTATTGTATTTCGCACTGTATAATACTAACACAGGTAGTTAGAATTGTAATTGTCTTCATCTGCACTGGAGTGCCACATTCATTTTATATTTAAGCAAAGTAATTATGTGTTATTATGCAAACACCTGTGTGTCATTGTCACATGCAGACATATTTATGTTTATGCATATGTGAAATTACAGCTCTCTCATGTTTATTTCAAATTACCTGACATGACACTGCAAGCAAATACAGCAAATTTAGAGTTATCGATTTATGCTGTATTTATTACGAGATTCTCTAGCATATTAAGTCAAAAAGCCACCTGTTCTTCGCAGACAGTAGGGGGTTATTTTCTGTACCGATCTTATATTCATGAGATTGCCGTTTATTAGTCTAGTAAGAATTAAGGCCCATTTAGACACAACGATTATAATCATTGTATCATTTACAGCGCAAGATGATCACTCAAACATTGAGCCATCTTCTTGCGCTTCGAGCGGAGGATGCAGAAGACAAGTGGGGCCGCTTGTCTTCTGCATGCAACTGTTCCTGCTCCGAGCGCCTGGTTGTTATACAGCCAAGCGCTCCGAGCAGAGGATGCAGAAGATAAGCGGGATGTCCCAGCTTGTCTTCTGCATCCAATTGTTCTCTGCTTGGAGCACCTGGCTGTTATACAGCCATTAACTCCGAGCAGGGTATGGAGAAGACAGCTGGACTGCTCTGTTCTTCATACCCAGCCTGTCATTAGTGAGCGGGATACAGCTGAAACAATAGTATCAGCTGTATTCCACTGTGAATCCCTGATAAGGCTCATCATTGACAACGATGACCGACGGTTTAACGAAAACTGCACAATGTCAGTGCAGTTAGACAATGATTATCGCTCAAAAGATGGCTTTTGAGTGAATTTTGAGTGATAATTGTTGTGTCTAAATGGGCCTCAAGTGACTTGGGATAAATAATTGTGTTCATGATTGTGGGGTTCACAAACTTCACACAATGTACTTGTGGGACACCTCTCTGATACAAATGGAATATTGCACCAGCCAGATGCTGAACTTAAAACAGTAACGACTTATAAATATTTGTTGATGATTATCCTTTCAGTTGCATCTGACCTTCCTGACTCTATGGATCAATGTTCTCCACGCATTCCTGTCTTTCACTACTTCTTTCAGTACCGTGATTGACATGTTGGTGGTGCCTTCCACTGACTTTGCCAAGCATCAGTACTGTTTCCAGTGAGTTAGCGCACATAATGTGATCAAAAAAGAGAGCCACTGTTTGATGATTTTGCCCTCTAGTGATATTTTCGCTTTGATGCGATCTAACACTACCTTGTTCGTTGTCTTGGCCGACCAAGGTATCCGTAGCATTGTCCTTCAGCACCATAGTTCAAACTTATCAATTTTCCTTCTGTCTGCCTTCCTGAGCATCCAACTTTCGCAATCATACGTCATTATGTGAAAGACGATTGCATTGACCAGCCTGGTTTTTGTTGCAATGCTAATGTCCTGGCTTTTCCAGATCTTTTCCAGTACTTCCATTGCAATCCTATGAAGTATAATATTGATCTCGGATCCAGATTGCCCATTGCAATCGATTTTGGATCCAAAGAAGATGAAATCTTGGACCTCCTCGACTTCTTGGTTGTTAATCTTTACGTTCACTGTACCGTTGCCTACCGTGGTCATGACTTTTGTTTTCTTGCTATTGAGGTACAGTCCCATGCATTCGCTTTCCTTTTGCACTTGTCGGATTAGGTATTCCAGGTCCCTCTCTCTTTCCGCAAGCAGGTTGGTGTCAGAGCAGGAAAGCGGAATTCCCTGGCCAAATAGATCCATCTTATAGCAGGAAATGAACAGTGTGAAACAAACGTTATTGACTATAATGGGGTTCATTCAGTTTTCGCTCAACTGCCCGGTAAAGAAAAAGTGCTGCATGCAGTCCTATTTCTTCCCATATTTTATGCCGGATAGGTGATGGAATCTCTGAACAAAGGTTCCAGCACAGATGTGGACCCTGCCTAGGACTGCCTGGACTATCCTTTACGCTCCTTTCGTTGTGTATGCATACACTTCAGTGCAAAGTTCAAATGTCATGTCAGCATTTACCTGTGCAAGTTCCACTACAGCAGCTTCTCCACATGGATAGATAATGAACCTTTATATGGATTATCAAGAGTGATGAGCAAACCTTTGAAAAGTTTTGTTCGGCTGGTTTGCTGAACTTTTGCAAAAAGTTTGGATTGGTCCAAATTAGTTCAAACCAAACCTGAAGAGCACCAAGACCTCTAAAACTGGTGTGTAACACTGTCTAAGAGATATAACATTCCAGTATAACTCTCTAAAAGTGCTATACAGGACTTTAAGGGCTCGTAGATACTGTTATACACCTGTGTTCAGGACTAAGCTTGAGCGAACTGAACCAGTAAAACCCTGTTTTGGGTAGAACTTTGCTGTAAGCTTCATTCAAGGTTTAACTTGAAACATGGTTCTACTGGTCCAAATAACTTGTATTATCTTTTTTTGGAGTAGATCAATGTGAAAAACAGAAAATTAACCAGCGCTCCGGTGCTTTGGAAAATGGCAGATGATGCAAGGTAGTGCAAACGAGGTGTATATGATGTGGATGTTACTTACTTCGCAGGGGTGCTAGTGGTTAAGCACCCCTGAATCCAAGGTAGCAGGCAGAATTCAGAAGGTATATATAGTAATTCCTTTTTATTGCGACGCGTTTCGGCCGTTATATCGGCCTTTCTCATGCTTGAGAAAGGCCGATATAACGGCCGAAACGCGTCGTAATAAAAAGGAATTACTATATATACCTTCTGAATTCTGCCTGCTACCTTGGATTCAGGGGTGCTTAACCACTAGCACCCCTGCGAAGTAAGTAACATCCACATCATATACACCTCGTTTGCACTACCTTGCATCATCTGCCATTTTCCAAAGCACCGGAGCGCTGGTTAATTTTCTGTTTTTCACATTGATCTATCCCTATCCCGTGGTGGTTTTTTCATCGCCGGGAGCAACCAAGACGCTCTCCTCAGGATGTCTCGTGAGACCGGTGCGAGGAATTTCTTTCTGGATTGACACGCCATCTTGGATATTGACGCACGGGCACCCCACAGACGGGCCCGGCGTCACGGGGTGAGTTACCTTCTGCATACGATTGCCCCATATTTATTTACGTATATTCTCTGTATTTTTTGACAACCACGTCTTATCCATTTCTTGAAGCGCTATCCATCTTTATCATCTTTTTTTGGAGAAAATAAAAAAAAGATGGCAATTCTTGCATTGTTTTTTACTTGTTCGACTTTACACTGTTCATCATGAGGCATTAATAATGCATTACCTTAATTTTGTGGATCAATACAATTGTGGCGATACTAAAATTATTGGCTTGTTTACTTTTTTACTAGTTTTCAGAAAAAAGCAGTTATTTATTTATTTTTTTTTTTAAATAGTATGTCACCAAAATCTGAGAGGAATAACTTAAAAAAAAAAAATATTCTGTCTGTGAAGTTGTGTGAGGGCTTTTCTGCAGAATGAGTTAATGTTTTCATTGGCACCACTTTGGGGTTGTACTGCTTAAGACTTCTGATTTCTTTTTATTTCGACAACCAATCAGCACTCCAGATCACATTGTGAGGAGGCCAATAGGGTGATAGTGGGAGCCCCTTTTGTGTAATTACTTAGATGCAGGGCTGTTTTCTAATCATAACTATAGACATTGCAACTGATCCAAGATGACTTCATTACAACTCAATGGGGTTCATTGGGTGCATTAGTTTCTGTCATTCAACTCATTGGCTATGCATAATGGATTCAATAAAAGCCTTTAAACATTTATTTTGTATTCCGACAACCAATCAGCATTCCTGACTGCATTGTGAGGTGGCCAATAGGGTGATAGTGGGGGCCTCTTTTGTGAAAATACTAAAGGCCAATTTAGACACCACAATTATCACTCAAAATTTGCTCAAAAGCCATCTTTTGAGCGATAATCATTGCATCTAAACACGTGGCCATCATGCATTGTTCGTGCACAATTTGTTCATCGGTGATTCTCATTGGCGCTGCGCGCTGATTTTTTCAGCGGGCGGCGCTGATAGTATGCTTTCAGCTGGTATCCTGCTGTCAGTTTTCAGCGGGACACCAGCTGAAAGCTCAGAGAACAATGCAGCTGTTTGCATATACAAAACAGCTGCTTTGTTCTCTGAGCTATCACGGCTGTACCCCACTCCACCTACATTTGCTCTTAAGTAGCTAATTAGCTACTTAAAGTAATGCAAAGATGATCGCTCAAAACTGTCACTCAAACTGTTCTTTGAGCGAATTTTGAGCGATCATCATTCCATGTAAATGGGCCTTTAGATGCAGGGCTGTTTCTTTCATCAAAACTATAGACACTGCAACTGAACCAAAGTGACTCCATTACAACTCAATAGGGTCCATTGGATGCACTAGTATCTGTCATTCAACTCATTGGCTATGCATAATGGATACAATTATAATTATTAATGAAAAATCCCAATTAATTGTGATCAGTGCCTTATTAAAAATAAGAAAAAAGATTATGCATTTCCTTTAATCAACATAAATTTAATTTTCTGAAAATATTTCCTACTATTCCCACTCTTTTCTTTTTGGCAATGAATAGTCTACCTAATTCTGTTTCCCCGCTGTGTCTGTAAATCCGCTGTGTTCTTAAATTAAATATATCATATCAGAGAGAACCATATTAAAAGTGAATGTTCAGCTGCCAGTAACACTTTATACCTTTACTTGTTATTTTCTTGTGGTCTGAGGTTTCGGTTAGGAATATCCTCTTCTGGGTCATACACATTACAGATGTGACCAAAAGGAGGTGATGTCAACTCCTCTTTACCTGCTGACTGTAACGGCATGTGAAATAGTTGGGTAGCAAGAGTCTAGTCTCCATTCTTTTCAAACAACCTAATATACATGAAACATTTTAGGAGGAAGTTCCCTTTAAGCATTTGAAACGATGATATAAAGTCTGAGCTAAACTTGTTGCATTACAGGCAATTACTATGTATTGCAAAAATCATAAAAAGACGAAGCTGTAGATGGGAAAACAACTCAATAGACATCAAGCAATCTACATGAATGAGAACACATTTTTTATAAACCCCACAGGTAATTGTATACTTAGTAGACCATAGAAAATTTGCAGCGCAGTAACAACAACAATACTACTACTAATAATAAAAAATCATAAATAGAATCTGTTGTCCAAAACATAATAGGACAAGACTTGCAGGGTAGGAGTCTTGGAGGGAAATAAACACACAGTGCCATCTTATTATAACATGCAGTTTCCCAAGATTATCACAGGGTGACCAATTTACATATCTTTTTCTTTTTCTTCCATTGTTAAAATTCCCTGGGGTTTTTTTTACAAGCAGTATCTTTCTCAATAATAGTCCTCTTCTAAAAATGTCACATTATTACATATTATCCTTTTGTGTAGCAGGAAACAGATGGGCAAATTGGAAAAGAAAACAAAATAATAAAAGGCGCTATATCTCTCTCACATATTACTCTGTCAAGAAAAAATCCTGTAATTTAATATGAGGCTAATACAATAAATAAGAGCAGATGAGTGTTGTATTAAAAGATTAAAAAAATACCTATCCAATGCTTCTCACTGCTGCTCCAGTCTTCCAGGCGTTTGCTAACCCACATGACCACTGCAGCCAATAGGAGGCTAGATAGGGATGTCATCAGTGCTGTTCCAAAAACAGGCCTGGGGCTTCTACATGAGAATCCCATGTGACATGTTTATAGGATGTCACTGGTTGAGATGCCATCCAGGAAAGCAAAAAGGAGTCACCAGCAGCACAACAGTCAAGCTGAATCCAGCGAGGGTGGTTTACATGCAAAGCCACAGTTTTAAGGATCTGAATCACGATCCAAGTGCGATTCATATAAGAGAAAAGTAGTGGCGGCATCAATGGTGTAATATAGAACAACATTTATTTCATTTCATCCATAAAAATGTGATGTTTTGGCCCAATGGCCTCTTCTAGCTTGGAAAAAGGCCATTGGGCCGAAACATCTACTTTGAACCATTAATGCTGCCAGTACCTTTCTCTTAAATGGTTGAGATGCCATGTCACTGCAGTGCCAAAACAGCCCTCCAGTGCTACGGTAAAGAGGTCAATCAAAGCACTGTTTCGGGCAGAGGGGTACCATAGTAAAAAAAATAATAATAAGTTGAGCAAGCCTCTTGACTAGAGGGATTAGTAATATATCAGAGCTTTATACATCTGACAAAAACTTTCAAGCACATGATCAACTTTGAGCACCACTTTATATATTGAATTAAACTGTGAAATGGGTTATGTATAGTAAATATATACATTGCATGAGTTATTGCACCTTGGCCAAAAGTGATAGAATATGTTATAGACTCGTACATAATTCACAGTTCTGCAGTTTCTTGATACTATTTTCCTGGATGATATGTGGACCTGCATATCTGGTTGCTGGTTCCAATGTAGCTGAAAGTTATGGCTGGCCTGTGACCCTAAGGGAGCTTTAACATGGAACAATTACAATGTTACAGTTTGCTGGTTCGCTTGGGAGTCAGTTTCGACACTAAAATAATTTTTTATTTATTTTTTAACAGGTTCATATTAGGCTGGGCTCACACACGCTGGAATCCCAGCAGAAATCTCGCGGTTTGGCCACAGCGAAAAAAGCACAAGATTTCCTCCAGGAAAAGCGCTGTTTCAAATCCCACGGTACTTAGCCATGGGTTTTAAAGCAGCTTGGCCGCACGCTCTTCCACTGCAGCCAGTGCTGCCATAGAGGAGAGAAAAGAAAAAAAATGAACATGCTGCAGCCGTCGAATCCGTGCTGCAGCATCGGCTTCTGCCGGCTTTGCCGCGGCGGATTTGCCATCCCGTGTGGACGAGATTTCTGAGAAATCTCATCCACATGGCTGGCTAACCCCGGGATTAGCGGATCGCAGGTGGGTTTACCGCGGCAAAATTCCGGATGGAATTTCCTCGGTAAATCTGCCCAGTGTGAACCCAGCCTTATAGTTGTTCAGTTCACTGTACCAGTCAATGAGCATGACTTAACAATCGGTGTTTAAACTGAAAGATCAGCGGACAAGTCAACAATGATTGTTGCGCTTGTATAAAATGAACGATGAATGATAAGCAAATTATTGTTCGTGTTTCGTTGGTTGGATGTGTTTACACTGAACAATTATTGTTATTTTTTGTTTGTTTAAACTTTTTTTGACAATATTCGTTCTGTGTTAAATGGCCCTAAAATTTCAGCTAGACCCCTGATATTTAGTTTACCTTTTATGGCGTGTAGTCTTTATGCAAATCACAGAATTCTTATCTCATATAGGTAAAACCGAACTCCCCACGATATTGTAGTAGTAACAAGCTTCTTGATTATTTTAATAACTAGAAAAAAGACTTTTGTTAAACACTCCAGGTATATAATTTAAGATTGACACAATCTAAGGGCTCATTCACATGGGGGAATTTGCACAGCTAACTTACATGCACCTAAAAAGATAGGACATCAGCGACTGAAATTCCCTTCTTCGCTAAAAGATAGGACCTGACATGTCTTTGGTGCGCAAAGCGCAGGAGTTTCCATAGGCATTAGGAGGATTTCTACTGACCGAGCGAATTCCGAACAGCAGCGCATTTTTTCTGCAACATGCAGCTCTAGATTGTGTGAATGGATAATTTTAACGCGAATGAAGCTTGGGACTCATTTTCTTTTTTTTGCATGGCTAAATTTGTCAAAATTTTGATCTGTGTGATTGAGCCGTAAGAGATGGAATGTATTTACAGAATTGTTCAAATTATTTGTGACTGTATCTTTAAACTGAAAAGTAGTTTTTAAAGTTTAGATGCTGATCATTATTGATAAACAAGCCTGATTACTGATAAACCAATTAGAGCAATCACTTTCCGGAGGCGGGGTTTACAAACCCTGTTACCAGCAAGCTCTGAAAACTGCAAGGAAGCCTGTCAGAACTGCGGAGACCAGTGAGAGTGACCCGGACGGCGCCTACTAGGCAAGTATTGCTTTTTAAAATTTCATATAGTGTAGCTAAGGCTTATTTTTGGGGTACGGCTTATATTTCAAGCCCCCAACCACCTCTCCCCCTGAAAATCAGGGTAAGGGCTTATTCAGACAGGCGTATATCAGTCGGGGTTTTACGCCCAGCTGATGTACGCAGCCCCTCTCTGCAAAGGTAGGAGGAGGAACAGGCCGGGAGCTAGTGCACTGAGCTCCCGCCCCTCTCCGCTTTTCGCCACTGTTTGCAATGGGAGGGGCAGGATGGGGGTAGAACTTAGCTCCACCCTCATCCCACCCTCCCATTGCAAACAGTGCAAAGGGCAGAGGGGGGTGGGAGCTCAGTGCACTAGCTCCCATCCTGTCCCGCCTCCTCCCCTTGCAGAGAGAAGCAGCCTATATCAGCTGGGAGTGAAAATCCATCCGATATATGCCCTGCAGAGGCATAACTTGAAGCTTCTGGGCCCCGGTGCAAAATCTGTAACAAGGCCCCCAACTATAATGCTTTTTTCATAGTACTGGGCTCCCAATAAGGAGAAGAGAGGCCTTATGGGCCCCCTAAGGCTCCTGGGCCTGGGTGCAACTGCACCCCCTGCACCTCCTATAGTTATGCCCCTGCCCTTCTGAATAAGCCCTTAGGCTTATTGCAGGGGTAGGTCTTACTTTCGGGGAAGCACCTTATCTATATTCTGTGCCAATGACAGTTAGGGAACTACTATATGCCTACCTACAAGGATCTGAGGTGCAGAGAGGACTACATTCTATTGAACATATCTGATCCTGCACCATTTTATACCTATTTTTAAAAATACTAAGGTTTTTTCTTTCAGGTGAACATAATGACTGTATTTTTGGTTTTCTCAATGCTCGGCAAGACATTTTGATCTCTGTGTTCAAAAATTTAGCTACTGGTAAAAAATCAGAGACTTCAGTAAATGAACATTGTTTTTTTAACTGACAAGCTGACATCAGTCTAACAAATCTAATCTAAACTGTTAAATCAGTAGCAGATGCAACCTGGATTAAAACCAGATGCCTGACAGGTGTTTGCATTTACTCCAGCACAGTAAACACTATTGCAATGAATAAAGATCCGCTTTTCAAGGTATATTTTGCAGATAATTCTGATTACCTACGACTTAGCAAATGTGGATTTTTCTCCTGAAAAAAAAAAACGTTTGTCTTAGCAATTGCCAACATATCTCCTTTGCAATGGGAAAGAGCAAATGCAAACAAAAGCAGCAGCCATGCCATATTTGCTAGGAACAAATACAACAAGCAATGCAGAGGCAATAGATCAATTTGCTTTCATACTTATAGCAGAACACTATAAACAGGAAATCTGGCTTTCTTCTGTCTGGAAGTGAAAATGCTTTTGTCCTTGAAAATTCACAAAGGATATAATTAAAATTTTGACATCTAATGTAGGAACACAGCTCGGCGGCAATGAGAATATGAGCATTAGCTCAAGAATGGGCCAATATCAGCGTGTTCCTGCTGTATCATGATCCCTTACTGGAGTCATAACTGTAGAAAGAGCCATTCTGTATAATTTGTGGTCTAAAGTTATAATAATTTGTATTTCCAACCATTCTAAAAGTGGTGCCTGCATGAAAGTTTTTTTTCATGGCTCTGCATTCGCTTTTGCAGCTGGCATTTCTAGTTTTAACACATTATCGCTCTCACTGCTATCCTTGCATTTAACTCCGTGTCAATCTCACACTTCAGTTGTCCTTATTTAGAGACTCATCTTGCAAAAAAGAAAAAAAAAAGCTGCGTAAATATTTTATTCTACGAGTTTTTCATTCTCTGAAGGAATGTTTTTGAAAATGTTTCTATTTGTTTTTTATTTCTATAGAAAATTTGGTAAGGAGTAGGACCTTTACTGAGTAGTTTCGGACCTTAGTCAAATATAATGCTGTATGAGCCCAGAGTGAGGATTTTTTCATCCCATACTGAACCATGCTGTCTGAAGAAAGAAAAAAGTCCAAAAAGTTGCTACTCTTTGTTCAACTTGGAAACCCTGATGAATTAATAAAGTTTAGCTTGTTTAAGTGCATCTAAAATCCTAACTGTGGTGCATTTCCTTCTTACTGGCTGTATACATTGGTGAGTCCAAGGGAGAAAAAAAACTAAATTGCATACAGCATTTTAATATTCTCAGGAGCCCTAGGGAGTCCATTACACCTCTCTTCCCTACATAGGGCGCTCAGTACTATGAATGAAGCATTATATTTGGGGGCTCTGTTACAGATTTTGCATTGGGCTGAGAAGCTTCAAGTTACGCCTCAGCTCAGTGATGCTGCAGAAAGTTCTGAACAGACCAAAGACAGCAGTTATCAAGTGCAGTAAGGAGAGGTGGGGGTCCTGGGCTGAACTTTAGCAATCGGGCCCTTGAGCCTTTATCTGCACCCTGGTATGAGGGGAGCTTAAAGGCCCATTTACACGCAAAGATAATCTTTCAAATAATTGAAAAATTGAAAGTTTTAATGATCTTCTTGCATAAAATGTTAATGGGCACTAATGTCCATTAACACTTTATCATCTTCATTTGCATATAAATGGGCCTCCACAAGCTGTTTGCAGAGCCCATGATGTGATTAATCACAAACCCTGCTGTGTAAGCAGCTGCATTGTTCTCATCAGGGGTGACAGCAGAATACAATGTAATCTCCCGACTCCCATGGAGAACACAGCATGCGGCCTATTGAGAGATACTTTATCTTTCTGTGGCTGAATGATAGATTTTAAGTTCACCCTAAAATCATCGTTCAGACAAAAAGTGCCCAATGGTTGCTTTTACCTGTAATGATTATCGCTCATTTTCAGTAGTTTAAACGAATTTTGAGTGATAATTATAATTGCTGTGTCCCTTAAGGGTAATTTTCACTGGCAAATTTTTTGCCAAGAAGGAGCCTCAATCAACTTTTTTGCAATTTAATCGGTCCTAGTGCAGCTCCATTTTTATGGGGATTTGGGTACTACGCATCTCATTAGTGTAATTGTTCAATGCAATTCCATTGATGCCAGCAGCACAGGGTGATCTGCTGCCAACTAATGATTTTTGAGATCTATTTAAGATGAGAAAACGCAACAAAAGAGTGTTTTCTCATTTGTCGGGTGATCGGCAGTAACTTCACATAGACACATGACTGGGTGAATAATCAGTGTAAAAGGCCTATAACTGATATATGCTGTTGGGGGAAGACAAGGATTAAATATATATGGTCTTATAACTGACTCAATACTTTGTTCTCCCTGGATGTAAGCTAGAGGTACAGTATCTGGCAAGGAATATCCCTATATTCCCATGGGAATGTTCTGTAACCTATGGCTCTCCTTCTATGGTAAAACCATAAGTGCCACCAAGCCACAACAACCAAGACAGATGGTAAAATCTAGTATCAGCTCATTTGTGAAGGTTTAGGCCTGCAGGTCAGTAGAAACAGCAGCAGGAGAAGGAGATGTAGGATATTAATTGACGGCTGTACTAATCATATCTTGCACAGTATATTCCTGCTACCTGACAATCAAACCGTTATGAGCACAAGCACTCATAAAAAGGGTTGCAAAAATGGCACATGTATAACAGTCACCCAGGACAAAGTCAGAGCAACAGTGAGGTTTCACACAGTTGCTCAAATGGGAGCCAACAGGCTCATCCATTGAAAATGTTATTCTAGTTGTGGAAACGCCAGCGATGTATTCAGTGTATTATATGCTTTTCCATAAAAATCTACCACTGTGCGGAGATGCTTGTGATCTACACTACTTTAGGCTTTGAATTAAGTGACTCTGACATACAGGCCTATCAAACACTACAGGAGTTGTCTTCATAACTGCAAATTTGTCATGTATATATAAAAGAAGACGCCACATCTGAAGAGGCTCACAATATGAAATCATGTAGCTTTTCAAAATGCAAACAAAACAACCGAGATGTTAAAATGTGATTCCTTTACATCACATATACAGTGGGCGTAATGCTGATAAATGAATATATGTATAGCTGGCATACTTTATTTATTTCCTTCCCACCCAGGATTGACAACTGTGCTTTAACGCTGATTTCTATACATTTGTCACTCATTTGTGGCTGGGTGATTAGTCATTGGGAACAGCAGTGATTGACATCCACCATCCCTTGGTTGTCTTATCAAAGAAACTCACTTTTATCTGTAGCCGTCCTGTTGATCACTAAGAGTCACAATTATGAAACTCTCAATGAAAAACTGATAGACAACTTGATAGCACAAATATGAAACCAATTTTTTGAATGGGTTCATTCACATTCGCAATATTTTCCTGCATAGTATCGCTGAGCGATGGAGAAAACAAATCACAGCATGTTCTTTCTTCTGGCGATATCACCCATTGACACCAATGGGAAAACATCACAATCCTTTGCTGCAGTTGTGACAACTGCAGCAGGGAATTCCTTCAGCGATCTTCTCCCATTGATTTCAATGGGGCCAGCGCTGCTGTCACTGGCCCCATTGAAAAGAATGGGAGAACATAGTTATCTCCTGCTTCGCCTGTGACAGCTGTGACAGGGTTGAAGGGAACCTCCGCAGGGATGCGAGATTGTTTTCAAATGAAAACACCTCACATCCAGGGTTTCACACAGGATGGGAGAAGATCGCTATTTCCTGCCGTTGCTGTCAACAGCCGCAGCAGGAGATTCCTTCAGCCCTACTGTGATGTGAGAATGCTTCCCTGTGAAAATGCCTCACATCCAGGGTTTTCCAGAAGTATTGTGAGGGAGATATCGGGCCATGATTCACGGCTCAATATTGCTCTTGCCAGTGTGCAGGGGCCCTAGGCACCAGACATTGTTAGTTGTTTGCTATGATGTATTGAAGGGCGGTCATGAGTGGGAGACCGGTTGTTATAATGTATATATGGTCTAGTAGAGCATATGGCAAGGGATTGTTTGCATTAGTCAACCACTTGAATTAGTTATGAACAACTCTAGAAAACTAAATGGAAATATAAATGAAACTACTGAAATGGATTTAGACTTTTTTGCCAAGTTACCGTAGAAACTTCTAAGAGATAAAACTGGAAACTAATCCATATTTATTGATTTATTGGTAATTTTCCAAATGGACAATGTCCACAAAGGAAACATAGTTTAAATTTACCACTTTAATTTATTAATGCCTTGAAAAAGAGCATCTAGGAGATCTTGAAGAAGATTTCGGTATACCCAGCGAACAAGCCCCATTCATTGACTTAATACAAATCTGTTTTGTGCATGGCTGCATTCCATAATTAAATAACACTCAGAATCGTCCAACTGGCTCAAAATCATTTTGATTCTTTCTCAGGTGAATTTGATCAAAACTATCTGGAGAATTGAAATATGATTCCCTACTCTATAATGTCTAGTAGGACATAATATAGTTTTTCAGATATTAGAAATACATATAACATAGCCCTGTAGCTATTCACTTATTGACTTTCACTAGGGTTAAAGGGCTTGTCCAATGGTGGAAAAATATCCTACAGAATGGATGGTGTTAAAATAACAAAGTAACTTGTACTCACCTTACAGATGTCCCAAATGCTCTGGTTTCCCACCACCTCAGCCCTTGTGGCACCTTTCTGCTTCCAGTTAGCACATTTATATGTCATCTAAGTGTGTGAGCACTGCAGTCAATCATTGACCTTAAAGGTAATATAATTGGCCAGTGATTGCCAATGGTCACACTAGAAGCAGACAGAGGCTGAAGGGAACCGGAGCGACAGAACATAAATAAATTGACTATAAGTCACCTTCTTATTTTAACACAATCCATTCTTTAGGATATTTTTTGGCCACAATGTCCCACAATGGACAAACCTTTTAAAGCAGAAAGTACACAGAGCATCCACAATATTAGTACCCTGGAGGTCCAGGATATTTTAGGAAGTAATGACAGTCTGTTACCTTCCAATGTTGATCCAGAGGAAAGCAAAAAAAAAACATGAAGTAGAAGCCAATTTCCCTCATTTTAGGGGAAAAATTCCTCCAATCTGGCAATCAGAATAATCTCTGGGTCAATGACCCCTCTGAAGTATTCAGTGACTGTAACATATAATATTGCTAATATTATTACACCATCACCACATCCTCAGACAGAGTGTTCATTACTCTTACTGCTCTTACAGTAAAGAAGCTGCTTCTATGTCGGTGTAGAAACCTTCTTTCTTCTAGATGTAAAGAATGCCCCCTTATTACAGGTATAAATAGATGATGGAAGAGATCTCTGTATTGTCCTCCAATATATTTATACATAGTTATTGGGTCGCCCCCCAGCCGTCTTTTTCTAAACTAAATAACCTCAATTTTAATAACCTCTCACGGTGTTGTAGTCCGCCCATTCCGTTTATTACTTTAATTGCCTGCCTTTGTACCCGCTCAAGCTCTGATATGTCCTTCTTGAGTAACGGTGCACAAAACTGTTCACAATATCCCATGTGTGATCTGACCAGTGATTTGTAAAGAGGAATAACAATGTTTTAGTCATGTGCCTCTAGACCTCTTCTGATGCCCCCCATGATCGTATTTGCCTTGGTAGCAGCTGCCTGGCACCATTTGCTTCAGTTGAGTTTACAGTCCTTCCCAATGTCAATTTTGCCAAGTGTTTTCACATTTAGTGTAAGGAGAGCACCTAGAAGGTGTGTGAGGAGACATCTAGGAGGTGAGTGAGAAGACTTATAAGGCCATGCATGCCCCTCTGGAAATATAAAAAAAATTAAAAACAAATATATGTAAATAAGGAAGATGGAGCAATTCCTCTGCAGCACCAACTATTGGATAGTAGATTCCCATTAATAAATTCTAAAGACCTGCATGAAGGGTCAGACATTGATTTGCAGGAATGCTGTTATCCAATAGGTGGCGCTGCAGAGGTATTGTTCCATCTTCCTTATTTGCATATATTTCCGAGAGAAGCATGCATGGTCTTATGTCTCCTCATCCACCTCCTATGTGTCTCCTCACACAACTTTGAGGTGCTCACCTCCCAACCCACATCACAGGCCTCTCACTAGCCAAGCCAGGATCCTAATGCCCACTGGTGAGGGGAAAAACCTCAAAACAGCTGTCTGTGTTTGGATTCTGACTTGGTTTGAATTCCCAATCATTGCTCTAAAAACCTGTATAAAGGGTCTATTTGCAGGAATGCTGCCATCCAATAGGTGGCGCTGCAGAGGTATTGTTCCATCTTTCTTATTTGCACTCATTTAGTGTGTAATAGCGACTTGAATTTCCTCTGCCCATGTGCATCACCTTACATTTATCAGTGTTAAACTTCAGGTGTGCTCTAAAAACGCACCTCTTCAGGGAGGCATACCGCATTCCCTAAACAAGCCCCTCTGTACTCCGCCTGATAACATGCTCCCTGATCTATTGACTGCAATACCTGCTAGCCATCATAAACCGCTCCTGCAGTCATACCGATTCTGCCGTCACACGGCTAAATGTCTGACCATTGTCTATGTGCACAGCATCCCTCACTCTCCACCTCGCCATACCGTGCACATCTCCAGCCCCTTTACCTTCTGTATCACTCCATTACTTGTAGTATGTAAGCTCGTTGGAGCAGGACCCGCACCCCTAGTGTTTCAATCAACTGATTACTATGTAACAGTGGTTCTGTAATTTTTGCATTTTTTTGTCTTCTATGTAAGCGCTGCGGAATATGTTGGCGCTATACAAATAAAGTTTATTATTATTTCTCACATTTCTACCCAAGCGGAAAAATGTATCCAGATTCATTTGCAACCATATACTGTCCACTCTTATGTTAATTACCTTACATAGTTTTTTAATCATCTGCAAATAATAATGTTTTACTGTACAATCTCTCTATAATGTCGTTAATAAATGTATTAAAAAGAATAGGGCACAGTACTGACCCCTGTGGTAACCCAATAGTTACCCAAGCAGAATGTATAGCATATATAACCATCCCCTGCTTTCTATCACTGAGCCAGTTACTTACACACATTCTTGCCCAGACCAAGCATTCTTACCAAGCTTTTATATGGCAAAGTATCAAACACTTTGAAAAAAACAAGACATACAAGATCCAATGACTCTCTCTGGTCCATTCTAGAACTTACCTCCTCATAGAAGCTGATCAGATTGGTTTGACAGGAGCGATCTCTCATAAACCCATGCTGATATGGAGTTATACTGCTATTTCCATTGAGGTCCATGATAGCATCTCTTAAAATCCCTTTGATAAATATTATACACACAATAGAAGTTAGACTTACAGGCCTGTAGTTTCCAGGTTCACTTTTTGACCCCTTTTTGAATATCGAAACCACATTTGCTGCGCACCAATCCAGTAGGAAAGGTCCTGTCACTATAGAGTCCTTAAATAGAAGAAAGAAGGGTCTGTCTATCGTATTACTTTATTCACTTAGGATCCGGGGGTGTAATTTGTCTATTTTAATCTTTTTAAGGTAGCTCTGCTCTTCTTCCTTGGTTAGAATGGTGACATTTAGTAGAGAATTTACTTTATCACTCTGTATTTCATCTGACATTTCATTTTTCCTGAGTGAATACACTGGCAAAAAAATATTTAACAGTTTTGCCTCCCTTCCTCACCCTCTACAATACTTCTCTCATTAATTTTTAAAGCAACAACACTTTATGTTTTAATCTTTTTGCTATTTTACTAGTTAAAGAACAGTCTAGGGTTAGTTTTACTGTCTTTGGCAAGTAGTCTCTCTGTCTCCACATTTACTGCTTTTAGTTGCTTTTTAAATTTTTTTTCTTATAGGTCATTAGTGCTTTTCACTGCCTTCTTTTTTAATTTAAATGCCCACATTTGCTGTTTATTTGCCCCCCTTTACATCTTTATTGATCCACAATGATTTTCTCTTACTCCTAACCCATTTATTCCTGTAAGATATGAACTGCTCATAGTGAGTATTTAAGTTGATTTACAAAATTACCATTTAATGTATGTACTCTTATTTGTGAGGACATTGCCCTAGTCAATAAGGCTAAGAGCAGCTCTAAGCTGATTGAACTTTGCCTTGCTAAATTTTTGTATTTTTTTAGCTCCCTGATAAGACTCACTATTGATAAGACAAGTTGAAAATTATTATTTCATGGTTACTTTTTCCTAGGTGCCAGCTAACCTGCACCCGTAATTCTGTCAGGTATATTGGTTATTAACCCTTTCCAGTCCACTGTCTGACGTCTAAAGACATTATGATTTAAGGCTGTAGAGCTCCGATGCTGGAAGACGTCCATCGGGGTTCTCTTACTGTATATTGCCAGCCTCTCTACTGTCGGAGCCTATTCAATGTGTCACCTCATACAGTACCAGCTTTAGCCAGCATATAGTGCCGTTGTATAGCGGCAAAAAAAGAGTAAGCCCCCTGGAAAAACCAGAATACAAATTGGATTGAAAAGGGTTAATAAGTCCAAAATGGCCGCGCCTCTAGTTTGATCCTACATAAATTGGAAAAGGTAATTGTCTTTAGTTATTGACAGAAACTCACCTTCTTTATGAGATCCGCAGGTTTCTGTTTCACAGTTTATATCTGGATAGTTAACCCTTCCCAATCCACTGTCTGATGTCTAAAAACATTATGATTTAAGGCTGTACAGCTCCGATATTGGAAGACGTCCGTCGGGGTTCTCTTATTGTATATTGCCTGCTTCTCTGCTGTTGGAGCCTATTCAACGTGTCACCTTATGCAGTACTGGCTTTAGGCAGCAGATGGTGCCGTTTTATAATGGCAGAAAAAGAGTAAGCCCCCTTGGAAAATCAAAATACAAATTGGATTGGAAAGGGTTAAGGTCTCCCATATTAATTACCTCATTGTGATTCCATGCTTTATTAATTTGCATTAGTAATAGATTTTCTTGCGTATTGATAGAGCTGTTGGGGGGGGGGGGGGCGGCTGTAAGAAAAAAACAGCACTCACATTGTATGAAGTGAGATTGACTCCTGATCCCCCTACATACAAATCCCAAACCTCAATGACGTAAATATAGGTCCTGGAGCGTTAAAGATTAAACTCTAGGAAGAAGAAATATAGCTACAATGTATATGCTACAAGACCTCTGTGACTTGATATAAAACACAAAAATAAAAACAAACAAATGTAAGTATAGATTTCACAAGATTTTAAGTTGCGCACACTTAAAACAACCACACTTTACATCCAGCAATCGCTCTGTTGTTTGGTGTAAATAGCTATCAGCAGCAGTAACACCTGCAATTAATCCTCTGTTTGGAATGATATGCATTATACTGCAATCTATAATAAACTAATTGACTCTGAAGGTAATATAAATATGTTGCAGTTAGATTTCATAATAAATTATAGGGTTAAAGAAAGTGAATTACTGTGTCTGCAATGTGATTTTATGTAATACAACTAAATTGTATATACAATAAATTTCAATGGGGAAAGTAACATATTTGTGATAAAATGCATATTTCATCATTTCTTCACTGTCTCCAAGCTTTCTCATGGGATACTGACTGCCCTCTTTTTGCTTAATATCTTATGCATAGGGCCATTAACTAATCGGCTTCTTTTCTGATGGCACAAGAAACTGGGTCAAGGGGTAGCATTCTGGATGTGCCATGCTTCACCCTAATGGAAGAATGCATGCTGAGAATTAAATGGATCCGCAGCACTGCTGTGTTGCGCCAAGGAACAGCTGCTGAGACTTGGGTGCTGACAGTGATTGATTGTCAAATGAAAAACTCAAGGGGATATTGAATTAGAAACCTTAATGAGAGGTTTTTTTTCTTCACAGGGCAACTATATCCATGGCTATTTGTATTTAATATGTTAAATTGGATAAAACTATATTGGATAGAAAGACTTTACATGTAAATTGAGATGCTGTGAAAACCCTGTATTCTACTGCATATGAGATACTGTGAAAAGCATCTATTCTGTTCAAATTGTATCATCTAGAGTGACTGTATAGTTAGATATTTAGTTATCAAAAGAAGACAAAGGCAGCTTCCAGAATACAGTATCAAAAAAGAGTCTTTTTATTCCATAAAAGCAGGTGGGATGTTTTAGCTAATCGTAGCCTTTTTCAAGTATGTTTCCAGTCCTATTCCTGCACTCCCCATATTGGGCATCCACACCCTAGGGTGGATGCCTAAGAAATTGATCTACTGCCAAGAGGGACAAAGTCCTTGGTTGTGTTTGTTCTGGTTTTGACCATTGCCTGACTTTGACTATTTTGACATCTGTGCTCTCAGACCTTGAATCTGTACTCTGGACATTATTATTGTCTTCTACCTGCCCTGATCATTAGCTTGGACCTCGTTACTGCACCTGTTCTGCCAATCTTGACTACAGCCTGTTTTCTTACTACACGTCTGTTCAGACCTTCAGGTACTGCGCCTCAGCCCAGTGCAGCACCAGCAGCCATATTACCTGGACTATTTGTGTGCGTAGCAGCAAAGACCATATCCCTCTTAGAGGGGTCAAGGGTAAAAACTGGGGTATCCCAGTTGCTTTCTCCACAAATAGCCCGAAATCAAACAGGTATGTGGCAAGGTGAATCAATATCCACCTGCCTGACAGTTCTATTGCCGACAATGATGGGTTTTACGGCAGCACTAATGTACATATGTCACCTACTGGCATGAGCATTTAGATGAACCATGGTTAGAGTGTCTATTGTGCTTTACCATTAAGGCTATCGATCTCTTTTTTTTATTTTATCCTGCTCTTAATTTAGGGAACTTTCCAAGTAGGGCAGCGCACTCACCATTCCACTTGATGATTAGATCTTAGAGAGCTTCTTTAATTTTTTAGGCAATCCCAGGTTAGAATATAGTTTATCCTCTGTGGGCAAATGCGCATTGCCAAATAGGTATGCGGAACACGTTTTTTGCGTGACCGCAGAAACCTCCTTTGCTCACCAAAAATCGGTGACGCTCGTTAGTAATAGTGACTACGTGGAGTGGTAATATAGGTGGTTACTCCCTAGATTCTTTTCATTGAGCTATAGGGATATTAGTCCCCGAGAAATATCACTTCTTTAGTAACACCAGATTGCAACATTTGGTTGTAGTCAAGCTCTCAGACCTCATTCGATAATTGTATCAGGCTTAGTGGTGTCTGTTGAGCAATTTCATGTCAAGTAAAAAAAAATTTTCAAGTTAGCAAAAAGCTCATATTATTAGCTCTTGGACTTCCTGATGATCTGCATTATCTGAAGGCAAACATGCTGAAGAAATGCCAATCTGAGCCTGAACCACTTACCTGCAATTGATATTTAAATCCAAGCCTAAACGACTGAATTTAGGCGTGCATTATTTAATATCCGAGCTTGAACTACTTACTTGTAATTCGCATGAATTGCATATCTGAGTTTAGACGATTTACCTGCAACATGTATGGTCTCATCATAGACATGCAAATTGCAGTAACATTTATTCTCTGAGCCAGAGAACCAATTCCTTATTTGGCTTCAACCATAAACTGGCTCTTCTAGATTTGCTACACCCAGTCATAAGTGTGTTAGGGCGCGCCTTCGGTACAAAGTTTAAGCCCTACTCTGACTAAAGGTTTATCTGTAGCCCCACAGTATTGCCGATGTCTAACGTTTATTCTAATTGACTACTCCATAGGGCTTAGTTATTAGCACTATAGCCCTAGATGCTGAGGGAACATCTCCTCTTAGTATTTGTGTGTCTGAGTGTTTCACAGTGCGTTATCCTTTTTGTTTGCCCCGTGGACTCTAGTACCTAGTCCCTATCAGGGACAGGATAGTATTGATGTGGAATCTGTGCCCTTATATGTGTGTGTTTTTAGCAAATAATGTAAAAAATCATTATTTTTTTTATTTTTAAGTCTATCCTGTAAATGGTTAGAATGTCTGTTTATAAACATTGCTATAGTTTGAGGTTACTTAGGTCACTATCTCATTATCATCATAAGAGCTCAGTTAGACGAGCGTTTTTTTTGCACACCTATTGCACACATATGTTCAAAATGCACATGACCAAAGCTCCGTGCCCATTGCTTTCAATGGGGATGGCACTACTGCCCCCCAATTGAAAGTAATGGGATGCAGACAACCACCCGTAGTGATTTTTGGGAAAGGGCTTGAAATGTAAGTCCTTCCCTGAAAATCATCCCTAGCTGCTGTAAAAAAAAAAAAAAAAAAAAATATATATATATATATATATATATATCACCTCTCCGCTGCTGTCGGGGCTCCGGCGTATCTTCTCACTGGCTCCCTGACACTGTTCTGAAGCACTTTCTCCTGACCACCTATGGGAGGTTCCCAAATGTGTGTGCAATATGCAAGGGGATGCACAATGCACTGCACAGGACTCTAGATTATGGAGATAGTGCAGCTCCTTCTTCCCCCTTCCCCTCCCTGAACACCTGCACACTGGCCCCTGCACATATAACAAAATATGTCCAAAACACATGTATACAATAAGTCAATGAGTACTTTTCTGATTTTTATTTACATGTTCCTGCTTTAAAATAAAGCTCTGTAGCATCCAGTCAACCAAGATGGCTGCCCCAACAATCATGTAAAGTAAAATAAACAATAAGAAAATAAAATAGTAAAAGCAAACTTTCAGAAATATTTTCATCTGGTTAAATGAGCGTGATACCATAATCATACCAAATGTTTTCCTGGCCACTGAACAGGTAGTCACATTAAGGAAATATGACCACTTAGACTCCATGTTTAAATGTTCTTTTATCTCCAGGCAAATCACAAACAGTCTCTAATTGTACAGATTAGGGCCCTTTTACTCAGGATGACTTGTCGGGTGCAGATGCCCAACAAGTTGTCCCAGAGATAATCATTATGTGCTTTTACACAGGAATGGGCATCACTAGTGAATGGAACCTCAATTCACGATAAGCAGGCGGCCATTCATAAGTGAACAGATGCACGTCGAAACTGAACGATGAACAAGAAGTAAACAAATTCCTGTTTGTCGGACAGTCGGGGCATATATTTACACTGAAGGATAATCATTCAGATTCCTGCTGGATGTGAGAATCTGAATGATTTATCAACCCATGTAAAAGGTCAATAATGCTGAGGCGATGGCACTGCGGGCCATTGGCTTTACATGGGCCTCTCGCTAACACCTTCACTCAGTATCCTCTCCATAGGTGCTATGTGACTCACTCTCTCTCTCGGCATACTGTATGGTTAGAACTGAACACTGTTCTCTGCCCTCTCGGACTGCACTCTTCAGGAATTTCCCCAATGTCTCTGGATTATCTGTAGTCTACACTATCTTGTTGTTTCTATAGGAGCAGCACTTTTATGTATAACCCAAGGAACATGTGGGCAGCATGACCTGGCAGCTCTAGGTCAAGACTTTATGTTGCCTCTGCCATTACGATGTTCTTATAGTAAAATTCGAGCTGTACTCCACTTGACCTACTGCATATGCATTACTATCGCCTTGCAATGTTGCGTTACCCATTTGCAGCTACAATCACATTCCAACAGAGGCATTTTCCATCACTCTGCAAAACATGTTATTTTACTGAAAGATAAAAGTCAGTTAGTTTTATATTCTATTCATTATATTCCTGAAAGCTGGAAGTCCGTAGGGTTATTTTTAGGAACAACAGTACCAAGATATAACAAGGAAGAGATATGAAAAACGCTTAGCCTTCTAAGATTGTTCAACCAAGAACAATTGTCTTGTTGGTTCATGCAAGAAGATGCACAATTGAAACAAGTGAACCATGGGCAGACAGTCCTACAAGTCTGAAACTCCTCATCCTTGCAGCTAAAAGAACAGCATCATGATGCTATCAGAGAATATCATTCAGCCATAGCAGAGGTACTTTTTCTAGTTTTATGTGAGATAGCTGTTTTTCTGAAAGTGGAGTCCTCCCATTAAAATGGATGATCTGCTTCTGATTTGACTCTTCTCTTGCCAAAAAAAGTCTTTTTAGATGCTTGATTCCATATATGTGTAATCTTGGTGCATGAAATAGTTAAACACAATAAAATCAAATATAATGGCTCATTCAAAGTTGCAATTCAAATCCCAGTGGAAATCTCGCGGTTTGGCCGCAGTGAAAAACTGCGAGATTTCCGCTAGGAAAGCGCTGCTTCAAAACCCGCAGCACTTAGCTGCTGGTTTCGAAGCGGCCTGGCCACTTGCTTTTCCACTGCGGCCGTTGCTCCCATAGAGGAGAACGCGGCCGCAGCGGAATAAAGAAAAAAATGGGCTTCTGCCCACTTTGCGGCGACAGATTCGCTGTCCTGTTTGGATGAGATTTCTGAGAAATCTCGTCCACATTGCTCGCTAATCCCGGGATTAGCGGCTTCAGGCGAATTTGCTGCGGCAAAATTCCAGACGGAATTTCCGCGGCAAACCTGCCCCGTGTGAACCCAGCCTAAGGGCTCAGATAGACAAGCAAATTTTAAACTCATGTATAGTTGTGTTTTCGATTTGCATCTATTAGAACAAATGCTCTCCAATGAAAGTGGTCACATGCCCGTTTTTTACGCGAGAATAAAATTTGCACCTGCAAAAAATACGACAGCAATTCGCACACGATCCTCAAATTCGCACATATAGCGCCGACCCCATTGAAAACATATGGAGAAGATTGCGGTCCTCTGCCACAGCTGTGACAGGTGCCGAGGATTTTTTCATCCCCATGGGGAGTCCCCTCATCACTGAACCCTGTAACAGCATTGTCACAATGTTTCCAAAATAGCAAAGAGTATAGCAGCATTGGAAGATGCAAAAATAGTAAAGTAGAAAAAAACTTTATTACTCCATAAAAATCACAAGCAGCAGCGAAGTTTCGACCTGTGAAATAGGTCCTTCTCAAGCAATGTTCAGTGAAAAAGGGACTCTCTGGGGGATGAAGAATTCTCCTGCCATAGCTGTGTCAGAGGACCGCGATACTATCCCATTGCTTTCAATGGGGCCGGCGCTGCTGCTACCTCATTGAAAGCAATGGGATGAAGGCAACTCACACAGCAATGATTTTTTGGGGCTGGCTTGAAATATAAGCCTTACCCTAAAAATCATCCCTAGCTGTTAAAAAAAAAAATAACCCACCTAGAAGTGCTGTTCATTGAATGACAGCTGAGTGCTGCCTCTGATTGTTCACTGCACTTAGCCAATCAGAGGCAGTTCTTTCTGGACGTGGGGATTTTTCAATCCCCAGCCACCAGAATACAAAGAAGACTGCCGGAGATGAGGAAAAGAGCCAGATAGCGCTTTTAGCTGAGTTACCATATATACTCGAGTATAAGCCTAGTTTTTCAGCACATTTTTTAATGCTGAAAAAGCCCCTCTCGGCTTATACTCGAGTGAGGTAAAAAAAACAACAACAAAAAACCCACAATACTCACCTCCCAGCCTGCATCTGTGTCCCCAGCGCGATGGTATCCCTGGCAGTGCGGCAAGCTGCTTGAGAATTCTCCACGCTGTCATCTCCCTGGCTCAGCTTTGATTTCCTCCGCCATCAGCGCTGTGTAGGTAAGTGCTGTGATTGGATCGAGTGCCAGCCAATCACAGCCGGCGCTCAATCATTCACAGCCACTCAGTGGATGACATCACTGAACAGCTGTGATTGGTTTATCGAGCGCCGGCTGTGATTGGCTGGCGCTCGATCCAATCACAGCGCTTACTTACACAGCGCTGATGGTGGGGGAATTCAAAGCCAAGCAGGGAGATCACAGCGGGGAGAATTCTCAAGCAGCTTGCCTCACCACCGGGGAGACCATTGCGCTGGAGACAAGATGCTGGCTGGAAGGTGAGTATTACATTTTTTCTTTACCTAATATATACTCGAGTCAATAAGTTTTACAGTTTTTTTGTGGTGAAACTTATTGACTCGGTTAATACTCGAGTATATACGGTACTTTGTTTTTAACAGCTAGGGATGATTTTCAGGGTAGGGCTTTTATTTCAAGCCCACTCACCCCCATCCCCCGAAAATAATTGCTGCAGGGGTTGCCTTCATCCCATTGCTTTCAATGGGGCGGCGGCAGATGGGCCGTGGGAATAAAGGAATCCTCTGCCATAGCTGTCACAGCTGTTACAGCTGTGACAGGGGAGCTTAATGTACTTCCTATGTTTTCAATGGGGCCACCACTGCTGCCAGTGGCCCGATTGACAACAAGGAGAAACCCCTGGATGTGACAGCATCCAGGGTGTTCACATCCAAGGAATCCCCTGCTGCTGCTGTGACAGCGGATGTGATAGCGATGGGACCGCACTTTATGTACGAATTTAAAAACGTGTCTGCCACTTCTGTCACACGATTTTTATACATGCGTTTTGCAAATTATTTCCCGCACCTATACATGCGGGAAAAATTGCTCGTCTGACTGAGCCCTAATCGATATTTGATCTTAGCAGCCACTGCTATTTAAGCAACCTATGCTATAGGATTCCGGCCAATTCTTCCTAGTGATTCTAGTTGCAATATGGGCGCAATTAACACAGGAAAATAACACATTGATGGACTAATTTACATGAGTGATTGTTTTGATCGCACCGATAGTGTGAGAAGGAAACAGTGCTGCATGTCCTATTTTAGAGCAATTTAATTTAAGAATCACCCATTATTTCTTATGGGAGCAAAAAGCTCACATCGCACTCACACGTAAATACAAGTGTCATATGAGTTTGATACAATTGCAATCGCAAGAATAACTACAGGTTTACAAGTGCATTACAAATATACTCGCCCATGTAAAAATGGGCTAAGGGCGGCTTCAGACGAGCCTATGCGCAAATATGCTTACAACGTATTTATGCAGTAAACAAGATTTTTTTGTGCGCGTGTCTGCGCATGGTACTGTATACTTTTGCGACCCTCCCCCCCAATTTAAAAAGTTATTTAGCCTAATGAGGTCCAGATGTATTAATTTCTCCCCAGTTTAGTGCAGTGCATTGTGCATCCCCTTGCATATTACACACACATTAAGGAATCTCCCATAGACTTCTATGGGGACCATTGCTGTGCAAATACGCAGAAAAGTAGAGCGGGACCTATTATTTTGCTTGCGTAAGAAGTACATGTAAAGGAAATGAAAATGAACCCATTGAAATCGATGGGTTGACATGCCAGCCAACCCGCTAGATACCTTTGACTTAAAATTTAAACCATTATTATCTATATTTGAGACAGAACTGGAAGGCTGGTCCAAATTACATTTATCATGGTTCGGGAGAATCAACTCCCCCAAGATGAATATATTACCAAGAATCCTCTACGTCTTCCAGACCATACCCTATGACATCGCTAAGAGCTTTTTCATCAAACTGCAGAGGGCCTTAGCTAGATTTGTGTGGAGAGCCCTTAAACCTAGAATAAGTTATAAGATTTTATCGCGCCCCAGGAAGGCCGGGGGGCAGGTCTTCCGGACCTCGAATTATACCACAAGGCTACAGTAGGGAACTGTATCCTGGACATACTGCACCATCCAAACAAAAAAACGTGGGTGACCTTAGAACTAGAGCGGAACAGCGTAAACCTGGGAGGCGCATTCTGGGTACCAGGGAAAATAGACTGGAAAGGAAAGAGGGCATCCCCCCTTGCCCTGAACTTATTGAGGGCATGGAGGCGAGTAACAAGCAACAGGAGGACAACAAAAGTACCCGGCCCCCTGACCCCACTTACCGGGAACCCTCAAATCCCGGCTACACTGAATGTATCGAAACTAACCTTCCTCCCGGACAGTCCCAAACCACAAGTCCGAGAGGTCTGGGGACCGGAGGGCATGCGCCCCATGGTTGACATTATTGGAAACCACAGACCAAAGACGGGCGCCTGGATGCAATACTTGCAAGTTAGGGACTATTTGGGCTCCCTAAGGGAACCTAAACTGCTAGACTCGGACCTCACCCCATTTGAGGAGCTATGTGTCGCCCCCACTTCCCCACCCCACACGATATCTCTGCTGTACAGGTTGTTGCTCGAAGGGAGGTCGGAGGAGGCACGCTTGCCATGGGAGGCGAGATGGGAGGAAGCGCTCGGGGGACAGTTATCTGGGGAGCTCTGGAGCCAATCAGATGCACTCTCTCAAAAGATGTCCATATCCATTAAAAGCCAAGAGCTAAACTATAAGATTGTAACGCAATGGTACAGAACCCCGGACAGACTTCACAGAATTTTCCCGGAAATCTCGGAGGACTGCTGCAGATGCTGCTCAGAGGTAGGAACAATGTTACACATATGGTGGTCGTGCCCGTTAATTGCTCCTCTCTGGGGGGACATCGCCAGGGTGCATCAAAAAATCAGCAGGTCCTCTACAGTCCTGACCCCCGAGATAGCCCTCCTTTCCATGCTGCCAGGCCGTATATCATGGGTCAAAAAAGGGCTCTTAAGTCATTTCATTATGGCTATGCGACTAATTATCTCGCAGCATTGGAGACAAACAGGAGCGATTCGGAGGACAACTTGGGTAGAGGCAGTAGAACACATCAAATACATGGAGGACCTCCGAAGCTCCGACCTGGAACCCAATCAGATCCAGGCGGATACCGGCGACCCCTGGGCGCCCTGGGTAGACTTTAAAGGTTCCACATCCTTCCAGAAATGTCTGCCAGATGGATCAATTTAGTTGGGGATAGAGGGAGGCAGCGGGAATCAGACCCCTTCTTTCCCTTTCCTTTTTCTTTTCTAACAGGCAATCAGCCCTGTCTCACTCCGTACCACAACTAGAAGTGACACAGGAAGGTAGATAAAGACCAACCCCCCCTCCCTCCCCTTTAGCTAACACACTCACATCCCTTCCCCTCAACGCCTTTTTTTTTTACTTTTCTTTTCCACCCATTCTAAAGTTATCTATGCTATTTTTTCATGTTTTCAGTTGTTTTATCTATAAAAAGGTCTGCATTGTAGTTTTTCATTGATCGGGAAGCCACCGAGAAGTTCTCTGATAACGTTTACTGGGGCGTGGGGGCTACCGGGGCCTCCAGCTATAACAAACATAATGATGGTGGCCCGGAGGTCAACTATAGCCGAGATCGGGCTGCCCTGGCCTGCTCTCGGAAAGGCCACACATACCCGAGACCGGGCCCTGAGTCTGGAGTCCGGTGACCCTAATATAACTACTATTGACCTTAGAAATCGAAGGGCACATAACCCTCACAGGGAGGCCCCATGGTGGTCACCTATGACCCCCCCCCCCCACGACTTACAATATCTTGCATCGCCCATCATGTATACATGTACCCAAGACTGTAATGCTGACTGGAAAATTAATAAACATATTTTGAAAGAAATCGATGGGTTGTATCCTCTGTGTTTTGTGCATGCAATTCTTGCATGCACAAAAATGCGAGCAAAAGCATCCAGGTGAAGCCGCCCTAAATAGGTAAATGTAAGGGGAATTTACTCTTAGCATTTTTAGTGTTTTCATAATTTCAATTTTATACTAAAGAACAAAAAAAAATCTGAAAAAAAATCCATAATTCAAAAATTTTCTGAACTGCTATAGACAGATACAAGACTCCACTGGCACGCATCACAGCGCACAAAATATTGGGCACTTTGAGACAAAGCTGATTAGAAACCTGCTATAAAATGAAGAGCAGAGGCTTCACTAATTAATCTTATGACCTTCTGCCTGGCACTGATTGAGTTTTAACCGAAAAATCAACAATCATTTCTTCTCGCTTTCTTATCAGACTCATTGTTCTTTATTCATAGTCCTGAAGCTAAAGAATGCATAAAACATCACACATCTATGCTGCTTTTATAGTTGAGTGATTTTATGTTTTCTTTGGCCATTATGAACATTCTCCGTACAGGTTATGTTGCTTGAGACTGAGGATCAGTAAATATCCTGTCCATGGCCTCATTCAGTATCACCATGATTGATTATTGAATATTAGATACCAAGGCTTTAATTGGAACAGATGTACTGACGCCTCATCTGTCAATTCTTGTTTGCGCTAAGCATTTCTTGAATAATAGATGTGTTACACATAGATTGTACAGCTAGATTTCTGTATTTTTATATTTTCTCTGTCTTTCTTCAGTATTTGGATTGTAAATACATTTTGAAATGTGGGACCAGTTTGGTCTTATTTATTGGCAATTATGTGTGAAATTTAGGTTATTAGTATGCATAGAGAAAAAGACCACCGATAACCAAATCCAAAATGTAAGATGCAAACACATCCCTTCTATCCTAGAAATGTAGGGTGCTGGATCTACCTCTTTACTCATTCCATGCAATAGGGATGTGGCGTGCAACAATTGAACTCATAGAGGCGGTTCACTCCATCCATGGGCTGAGTGCTGTCTGTGATTGGTCACAGCGCTCAGCCAATCAGACCCAGCACTTTCAGGAGATGGGGATTTTTAAATCCTTGCCCAGGAGAAAATGCTTCAGAAGAGTGCCGGGGAGCCAGCGAGAGCATGCAACTGGACCTGGACAGCGTTGGAGAGGTAATTTTTATATATATATATAAAATTTATACTATATATATATATATATATATATATATATATATATATATTTCATGTGGCTGGGGCTTATTTTGAGGGAAGGGATTATATTTCAAGCCCTTCCCCGGAAATCCATGCGGGGATTGCCTTAATTCCGTTGCTTTCAATGGAGTGGCATTGTGACAGCTGTGACAGAGAATTCTTTCGTCCGTGCGGGGAGTCCCATCATCACTGAACACTGTGACAGTGCTGTCACAGTGCTCAGTGATGAAGGGACTCCCAACGGAGATTAACGGAACCCTCCAGGAGTCCCCTGTCACATCTGTAACTTTACACAGCATGGACCTTCCAGGCACACATGCCCTATCTTTTGCAGGTGCGAATATTGTGTGCCTCTAAAAGATGGACATGTGAACAGTTCAGAGGGAACCAATGGTTTTAGTAGACGCCATTTTTTTGCGCACATAGGCGCACAAAAAAACCCTCTTATCTGACCAAGCCCTCACTCAGTGTTTGCAGTTGGGGAATATAACATATTTATAAGGGGTTCTTCAGGTGTGAGGGAACCTCTTAAAAATGCAGTCAAATGTATTTAAACAATTAGTAGTGGTACCTACCCATCCTCTTCCCTAAAATCTAGCACAAAATAAAGAACAGAAGGACCATGGGGCTGCGGTGGTGGATTGCTGGGGAAGAGAATAGGTAAGTACCACAGTTTTTATTGTTTTAACAGATTTTGCTTCCTTTTTACAAAGTTGTCTCACACTTGGATAATCCTTTTAAGTTTAAGATGTTAATTTTTAGAGCAATGTTCTTTTTATCAGCTTTTATTTCCTTACTATGATATCATTGAATGGCTGTGATTGGTTAATCCAGCGCGGGCCTTTCATTGGCTGATGCAGTGCTGGATTAATCAATCAGAACATTAGCTTACTGGAGTTGGAGTATTCAAGGCCCGCTTCCAGGAAGAACTGCTCTGTCGGTGTGAGGGAGGACACAGCAGTCTGCAGCAGCGCTGTAGGCCATCATGAGGGACCCGAACGCTGGCTGCTAGGTAAGTATTGGACACACCCCGAGCCAGCAGCTGTATAGAACGCAGGTTGACTTTTAACCTAAAAAAACGGGCAAAAAAACACATGCTTATACACGGAAAAATATGATACTAATTTATTACAATGAAAAAGTATTAAGTACATGGAAATACATCCGAAAAACAAATGTGCTGTGAAACGGTCTCTAATCTACTGTTATTTTTTTCATAGAAAAAGTAATAAAATGCATATATCATATCTATCTATCTGTCATCTATCTATCTCTCTATCTCATATCTATCTATCTATCTATCTATCTATCTCATATCTATCTATCCTATATCTATCTATCTGTCTCTCTCTCTATCTCATATCTAGTTATCTATCCCATATCTATCTATCTATCTATCTATCTATCTATCTATCTATCTATCTATCTATCTATCTATCTATCTATCTATCTATCTATCTATCCCATATCTGTCTATTAATCTATCTATCCCATATCTATCTATCTATCTATCTATCTATCTATCTATCTATCTATCCCATATCTATCTATCTATCTATCTATCTATCTATCTATCTATCTATCTATCTATCTATCTATCTGTCTCCTATCTATCTATCTATCTATCTATCTATCTCCTATCTATCTATCTATCTATCTATCTATCTATCTATCTATCTATCTATCTATCTATCTATCTATCTATCTATCTATCTATCTATGATTTCTCTAGTTTAATGAACATTTAATTTTCAGAGAATTTCATTTTTCCACCTCTCTCTATCTTTTCACCTATGTTTTACAGATTTCTTCTAGCCTTGCAAAAATTTGGTTTATTTCAATTCGGTGCTAGATTATCAGACTTTCAGTGAATATTGATGTATGAATATATTTTAATTTTTAATTAATTATTTATTTTATACGTATTTTTCTTTTTTGCTTAAAGGGGTTGTCCCGCGAAAGCAAGTGGGGGTATACACTTCTGTATGGCCATATTAATGCACTGTGTAATATACATCGTGCATTAAATATGAGCCTTACAGAAGTTATTCACTTACCTGCTCCGTTGCTAGCGTCCTCGTCTCCATGGTGCTGTCTAATTTTCAGCGTCTAATCGCCCGATTAGACGCGCTTGCGCAGTCCTGTCTTCTGCCTTCTGAATGGGGCCGCTCGTGCAAGAGAGCGGCTCCTCGTAGCTCCGCCCCATCACGTGTGCCGATTACAGCCAATCAGGAGGCTGGAATCGGCAATGGACCGCACAGAAGCCCTGCGGTCCACCGAGGGTGAAGATCCCGGCGGCCATCTTCACAAGGTAAGTCAGAAGTCACCGGAGCGCGGGGATTCGGGTAAGTACTGGACGGTTTGTTTTTTTTATCTCTGCATCGGGTTTGTCTCGCGCCGAACGGGGGGGCTATTGAAAAAAAAAAAACCCGTTTCGGCGCGGGACAACCCCTTTAATTAAATTTAGATCTTTTAATTAATTCTCTGTAATTTTAAAGTTTAGCCTTTTAAAACAGTTCATTCTCAATGTAATAAGAACACAAAGCAACACAAAGCAGAGCGTCCAACAACTCCTATGTTTTCTTAAAGGGGTTGTCTCGCGGCAGCAAGTGGGGTTATACACTTCTGTATGGCCATATTAATGCACTTTGTAATATACATCGTGCATTAAATATGAGCCATACAGAAGTTATTCACTTACCTGCTCCGTTGCTAGCGTCCCCGTTGCCATGGTTCCGTCTAACTTCGGTGTCTTCTTGCTTTTTTAGACGCGCTTGCGCAGATGCATCTTCTCCCTTCGGCTGGTCTTGGAAGCATCGGCGTTTTGGCTCCGCCCCCTTGTACGCATCATCGCGTAGCTCCGCCCCATGACGTGTGCCGGTTCCAGCCTCCTGATTGGCTGGAATCGGCACATGACGGGGGCGGAGCTACGCGATGACGCGAAAAGGGGGCGGAGCCAAAACACCGATGCTTCCAAGACCAGCCGAAGGGAGAAGATGCATCTGCGCAAGCGCGTCTAAAAAAGCAAGAAGACACCGAAGTTAGACGGAACCATGGCAACGGGGACGCTAGCAACGGAGCAGGTAAGTGAATAACTTCTGTATGGCTCATATTTAATGCACGATGTATATTACAAAGTGCATTAATATGGCCATACAGAAGTGTATAACCCCACTTGCTGCCGCGAGACAACCCCTTTAATAGCATTTTCCATCAGCAGCCACTCAGCAAACAAAAGGTTAAATCCAAGTAATAACTCCTATTTAGACAATTGCGTCATTACAGCAGTTGCATTGTTTTCAGGTATAATGCGCTCATGATATAATCACTGCAAAATAATGACCGTCTCTAATGGACAAAAATTATCTTTTATTCCTCTTTAATGTTGGACTATTAGATGCATTAGCCAATATGCTAACAGAACTCTGACTGCAAGCATCAACCTTAAGCACACCATTTTACTGTAGACCTAAGGTCGAAATGATCATTCGCAATGGCATACTGTAAACATGGTGGCCTGGATAATTGCCGGAAAAATAATATTAGTAAATTACATAAGCCAGTAGACAAGAAAGTATAAAAGTAATGGGCGATTACAGTAAAAAATCTCTTTTGTCCATTAAAATGAGTCATACAATGTGTCACATTCTAACACTGGGGCTCTTTGCAAGTAAGATAAAAGCATGTGTAATTATTAGAGATGAGCGAGAACCAAAATGCTCGGGTGCTCGTTACTCAGGACAAAATTTTCGCGATGCTCGAGGGTTCGTTTCGAGTAACGAACCCCATTGAAGTCAATGGGCGACTCGAGCATTTTTGTATATCGCCGATGCTCGCTAAGGTTTTCATTTGTGAAAATCTGGGCAATTCAAGAAAGTGATGGGAACGACACAGCAACGGATAGGGCAGGCGAGGGGCTACATGTTGGGCTGCATCTCAAGTTCCCAGGTCCCACTATTAAGCCACAATAGCGGCAAGAGTGGGCCCCCCCTCCCAACAACTTTTACTTCTGAAAAGCCCTCATTAGCATGGCATACCTTAGCTAAGCACCACACTACCTCCAACAAAGCACAATCACTGCCTGCATGACACTCCGCTGCCACTTCTCCTGGGTTACATGCTGCCCAACCCCCCCCCCTGCACGACCCAGTGTCCACAGCGCACACCAAATTGTCCCTGCGCAGCCTTCAGCTGCCCTCATGCCACGCCACCCTCATGTCTATTTATAAGTGCGTCTGCCAGAGGAAAAGCAGGCACACACTGCAGAGGGTTGGCACGGCTAGGCAGCGACCCTCTTTAAAAGGGGCGGGGCGATAGCCCACAATGCTGTACAGAAGCAATGAGAAATATAATCCTGTGCCACCGCCATCAGGAGCTGCACACGTGGGCATAGCAATGGGGAACCTATGTGCCACACACTATTCATTCTGTCAAGGTGTCTGCATGCCCCAGTCAGACCGCGTTTTTTTATAAATAGTCACAGGCAGGTACAACTCCGGAATGGGAATTCCGTGTGCACCCACAGCATGGGTGGCTCCCTGGAACCCACCGGCTGTACATAAATGTATTCCATTGCATTGCCCATCACAGCTGAGGTAATGTCATTTTTAATGCAGGTGGGCTTCGGCCCACACTGCATGCCCCAGTCAGACTGGGGTTCTTTAGAAGTGGACACATGCAGTTACAACTCCCTGTGGACCCACAGCATGGGTGGCTCTCTGGAACCCACCAGCGGTACATAAATATATTCCATTGCAGTGCCCAACACAGCTGATGTAACGTCAGCTGTAATGCAGGTGGGCAAAAAATTAATTGGATTACACTGTAGGCGAAGGCCCCAAAAAATTGGTGTACCAACAGTACTAATGTACGTCAGAAAAATTGCCCATGCCCAACCAAGAGGGCAGGTGAAACCCATTAATCGCTTTGGTTAATGTGGCTTAATTTGTAACTAGGCCTGGAGGCAGCCCAGTTAAAATAAAAATTGGTTCAGCTGCAAGTTTCAACGCTTTAATGAGCATTGAAACGTATAAAAATTGTTTACAAAAATTATATGACTGAGCCTTGTGGGCCTAAGAAAAATTGCCTGTTCGGTGTGATTACGTCAGGTTTCAGGAGGAGGAGCAGGAGGAGGAGGATGAATATTATACACAGATTGATGAAGCTAAAAGGTCCACGTTTTTGATGGTGATAGAGAACAATGCCTCAGTGACGTCAGACGCCAGGAGCAGCGGCACAAGACGGAGGCACGAGTGGGGAGCTGAAGGGGACAGCAGAGCAGGTCAGCAGCCGAAGCAGGTGCGGGGGCAGGAAAGACAAGAGAGACCGGAGCGCAGCAGCCGGCGCCAAGAGGCCACCAGGAGTTCAGCGGAGCAGCTGAGACAGGAGGACAGAGTGAGCGGCCGCCGGGACAGCGGGTGACGTCACCAGGAGGAGTGGAGGAGCTGATAAGTATATTCTGTGTGTGTTTGTGAGCTAAGTGTGTGTCTTCTGTGTATCTGGTTAGTTGTGTCTTCTGTGTGTGTGTGTGTGTCTGGGGGTCTAAGTGTTTGTGAGGGGGGTATAAAAAAAAACAAAACAACTTTTTGTGACTGGTTGCGCATAAGTGTCAGCGGGTAAGAGGTTGCGTGAGAGCGGCAGCGTGTGAGTGGTTGCACAGAGGCAGCAGCGTGTGAGTGGTTGCACAGAGGCAGCAGCGGGTGAGGGGTTGCAGCAGCGGGTGAGGGGTTGCAGCAGCTGGTGAGGGGTTGCAGCAGCGGGTCAGCGGTTGCAGCAGCGGGTCAGCGGTTGCAGCAGCGGGTCAGCGGTTGCAGCAGCGGGTCAGCGGTTGCGGCAGCGGATCAGCGTTTGCGGCAGCAGGCCAGCGGTTGCGGCAGCGGGTCAGCGGTTGCGGCAGCGGGTCAGCGGTTGCAGCAGCGGGTCAGCGGTTGCAGCAGCAGGTCAGCGGTTGCAGCAGCGTGTGAGCGAAGTGTGAACAAGTCTATCTTCACTACTTCCACAAGTAAATTGTAGATCCCCATTAGGATGAGCTCCATGCCTGGCAATGTCATCCAGTGTGCTACTTGTGCAATGTATGCGGTCCTTGATCAGCCGATCGAGGGTGCATACTGTTGCGCAAGATGCGTGCACGTCGAACATTTAGAAGCCCAAATTCTGGATCTAAATAGGCAACTGGCAACACTGAGAGCCATTGACATCATGGAAAGGAGTTTGGTGCTCACTGAGCAGACACTCGTTGGGGTAGAGGCGGGGGCGGATGGTAGTACGGAAGAGCAGGGGGAGCAGGCAGTCAGCTGGGTGTCAGATAGAAGGAGGCGTAGAGGGAATAGATTCAGGGAGGCTGGTCCTGAACTGGCACAACCCAACATGTCTGCAACGTTGGCAGATGAGGGCAATGCCATTACAGAGCCAGCACCGCTGCAGCATGACACGCCCTCTGAACGCCAGGGGGATGACTGCTCCAGTGAGACGGGGACGGGGAGCGCAGGGCAGGCTAGACAGGTTCCAGTGGTGGGGGACTCAATTATTAGGGGGACAGAGAGGGCAATCTGCCATAAAGACCGGGATCGTCGAACGGTGTGTTGTCTTCCTGGCGCTCGAGTTCGACACATCGCGGATCGGATTGACAGATTACTGGGAGGGGCTGGTGAGGATCCAGCAGTCATGGTGCACGTTGGCACCAATGAACAAGTTAGAGGTCAATGGAGGGTTCTCAAAAATGATTTCAGGGACTTAGGGTCCAAGCTCAGGGCAAGTCCCTCCAGGGTAGTTTTCTCGGAAATACTACCTGTACCTAAAGCCACACTAGAAAGGCAGCAGGATCTTAGGGAGGTAAACAAGTGGCTCCAGAGTTGGTGTAAGAAGGAGGGATTTGGGTTCCTGGAGAACTGGGCTGACTTTGCTGTCGGCTACAGGCTCTACCGTAGGGACGGGCTGCATCTTAATGGGGAGGGTGCAGCTGTGCTGGGGGAAAAGATGGCTAGAAGGCTGGAGGAGTGTTTAAACTAGGGACTGGGGGGGAGGGTAAAATGAGAAATAGTGGGGTAGCCAGTGTAACTAGCGATCTGGGTCCAAGCAAAGGGAATGGGGGTCGAGCAGGGGGTGGGGTTAGTACAGTTAGAACTGATAGATCAGCCATAAGTACGAATAGCAACAAAACAAATTTAAAAAACAAAAAAAATGATATAAATTGTATGACCACGAATGCACGAAGTCTGATCGGTAAAGTAGGTGAGCTTGAAGCGAGAATGACTGATGAAAACTATGATATAGTCGGAATTACGGAAACATGGCTTGATGATAAGTGCGATTGGGAGGTGAATTTGCAGGGGTACAATCTCTTCAGAGGAGACCGAAGGAACCAGAAAGGGGGAGGGGTATGTCTGTACGTCAAATCGAACTTGAAGCCGAGGCTACGGGAGGATATAGGGGTAGGAGACGAACAGGTGGAATCTCTGTGGGTAGAAATACAGGGAGGAAAAAATAACAAAATCCTGATAGGGGTCTTCTATCGACCACCAAAAGCAACAGAAGAAACTGAAACCTTACTACTAAGGCAGATAGAAGAGGTGTCAAAGCGAAACGAAGTAATTATCATGGGGGACTTTAATTACCCAGATATAACATGGGAGAACGAAACCTGCAAATCTCACAGGGGTGATAAGTTCTTGAGAGTAATTAAAGACAATTACCTGAACCAACTTGTGCAGGAACCAACAAGAGGGAGGGCCATTCTGGACCTAGTACTAACCAACAAACCGGAACGTATAAAGGGGGTGCAGGTTGAGGGGCACTTGGGGAACAGCGACCACAATATAATCAACTTCCAGCTGTCAATCAATAGGAAGCCTTATCAGGGAGTGGCAAAGAAACTAAGCTTTAGTAAAGCAAAATTTGATGAGCTTAGAACTACTATCGGTAACATTAATTGGGACAACATCCTCAAAAGTATCAGTACGGAGGACAAATGGGAAAAGTTCAAAAGGATCCTAATCGCCTCATGTGAGCAGTTCATTCCCTTTAAAAATAAAAGAAACTCAGCTAAAAGGAAACCAATGTGGCTCGACAAGACGGTACGAGGGGCAATAAACGAAAAGAAGAAAGCGTTCAAACTACTAAAGCAACAAGGCAGCGAAGAAGCGCTAAAATCATACAGGGAAAAAAACAAAATATGCAAAGATACGATCAAGACTGCCAAGGAGGAAGCAGAAAGACGGATCGCAAAAGAGAGCAAAAACAACCCAAAGCTATTTTTCAACTACATTAACAGCAAAAGGATTTGCAGGGAGAGCGCTGGCCCTTTAAAAAATAATGCAGGAGAAATCATTGATGATGACGAAGGGAAAGCAAATCTACTAAACAGTGTCTTCTCAAGTGTATTCACCAAAGAAAAGGAAATGCCACACGAGATGCAGGGGAATAAAACGAACCCCTCACAAAATATCTCATACCTAACGCAGGAGGAGGTGCAAAAGCGTCTAAAGAAAACTAAAATTGATAAATCGCCGGGCCCAGATGGATTACACCCAAGGATACTAAAGGAACTAAGTGACGAGATAGCTAGGCCGCTATACCTAATATTTCTAGACACTATCAAGACCGGAGTAGTACCATTGGACTGGCGTATTGCCAACGTGGTTCCAATTTACAAAAAAGGGAGCAAAAGTGAGCCTGGTAACTACAGGTCAGTAAGTCTCACTTCAGTAACGGGAAAAATTTTCGAGGGGATTCTGAGAGATGCCATCGATGAGTACCTCAGGGAGATTAAGGGAATAACTCCTCACCAGCATGGATTCATGAAGGGTCGCTCGTGTCAAACAAATCTGATCAGTTTCTACGATGAAGTAAGCTCTAAGCTGGACCAGGGAGAATCTATTGATCTTGTATATCTGGACTTCTCTAAAGCCTTTGAAACCGTGCCACATAATAGGCTAATATACAAAATGAGGCAGCTCGGACTGGGCGAAAACGTGTGTAAGTGGGTAAAAATTGGCTCAATGATAGAAAGCAGAGGGTGGTAATAAATGGCTCATACTCTGATTGGACCACAGTCGCTAGCGGGGTGCTACAGGGTTCAGTACTAGGCCCCACTCTGTTCAACATATTTATCAATGACCTGATAGAGGGGCTGCACAGCAAAATATCAATATTTGCAGATGACACAAAATTATACAATATAATTAATGCAACGGAGGACAATGTTCGGCTACAAACAGACCTAGATAAGCTGGGGGCTTGGGCAGAAAAATGGCAAATGAAGTTCAATGTTGAAAAATGTAAGACTATGCACATGGGCAGGAGGAACGGATGTCACAAATATTCACTTAATGGGGTACCACTAGGGAAAAGTGATATGGAAAAGGATCTGGGGGTATTAGTGGATAATAGACTAAACTGGAGTAACCAATGCCAGTCAGCTGCTGTAAAGGCAAATAAAGTCTTGGGGTGCATTAAAAGAGGTATAAGGGCGAAGGACGAGAACATTATCCTTCCATTATATAAGGCACTTGTCAGGCCTCACATGGAATACTGCGTACAATTCTGGACACCGGTGCTCAGGAAAGATGTCACAGTGCTTGAAGGGGTTCAAAGAAGGGCAACTAAACTAATACATGGAATGACGGGACTGGAATACCCAGAGAGGCTATCCAAATTGGGACTATTTACTCTAGAAAAAAGGTTAAGAGGCGACCAAATAACCATGTATAAGTACATGAGGGGACAACACATGGATCTCTCCCGCGATCTGTTTACACCCAGGACCATGACGGTAACAAGAGGACATCCGCTACGATTAGAGGAAAGTAGGTTTCATCACTAACATAGAAGGGGATTCTTTACTGTAAGAGCAGTTGGATTGTGGAACTCTCTACCGGAGGAAGTGGTGATGGCAAAATCCATAGAGGAGTTTAAAAGGGGACTTGATGTCTTTCTGGAGAAGAAGGATATTACAGGATATAAATATTAGGTTAAGTGTCAATCCTGGTATATAGGCAGGTAGGAACTATTAGGGGTTGATCCAGGGAACAGTCTGATTGCCATTAGGGAGTCGGGAAGGAATTTTTCCCCCAAAAGGGCTAATTGGCTTCTGGCCCTGGGGTTTTTTGCCTTCCTCTGGATCAACACAGTAGGATAGACAGGCTGGACTAGATGGACATTGTCTTCATTCGGCCTTACATACTATACTATAATGCTTCCATCCGCGGGTGCAGCCTACGTATTGTTTGCGCTAGCGACGGCTGGACGGTGCGCTGAGAGACATTGGTGGATGGGGCCGAGCACAGCGGAGGTGAGGGTGTGGGTGCAGGCCAGGAGACGGTAGTGCCTGTGTCCTGAGAGGGGGGTTGGATCTCAGTGGCAGGTTGGGGCACAGGGGGAGAGGCAGCGGTGCAAACCGGAGGCGGTGAATGGCCTTCGTCCCACCTTGTGGGGTGCTTGGCCATCATATGTCTGCGCATGCTGGTGGTGGTGAGGCTGGTGGTGGTGGCTCCCCGGCTGATCTTGGCGCGACAAAGGTTGCACACCACTGTTCGTCGGTCGTCTGCACTCTCAGTGAAAAACTGCCAGACCCTTGAGGACCTCGGCCTCTGCAGCGTGGCATGGCGCGAGGGGGCGCTTTGGGAAACAGTTGGTGGATTATTCGGTCTGGCCCTGCCTCTACCCCTGGCCACCGCACTGCCTCTTCCAACCTGCCCTGCTGCTGCACTTGCCTCCCCCTCTGAAGACCTGTCCTCAGTAGGCGTAGCAAACCAGGTGGGGTCAGTCACCTCATAGTCCTGCTGCTCTTCCTCCGAATCCTCTGTGCGCTCCTCCCTCGGACTTACTCCAATTACTACTACCTGAGTGATAGACAACTGTGTCTCATCGTCATCGTCCTCCGCACCCACTGAAAGCTCTTGAGACAGTTGCCGGAAGTCCCCAGCCTCATCCCCCGGACCCCGGGAACTTTCCAAAGGTTGGGCATCGGTCACGACAAACTCCTCCAGTGGGAGAGGATTCGGAACCATAGCTGCCCATTCTGGGCAGGGGCCTGAGAACAGTTCCTGGGAGTCTGCCTGCTCCTCAGAATGTGTCATTGTAATGGAGTGAGGAGGCTGGGAGGAAGGAGGAGCAGCAGCCAGAGGATTCAGAGTTGCAGCAGTGGATGGCGCAGAATTCTGGGTGGTCGATAGATTGCTGGATGCACTTTCTGCCATCCACGACAGGACCTGCTCACACTGCTCATTTTCTAATAAAGGTCTACTGCATGGACCCATTAATTGTGAGATGAATGTGGGGACGCCAGAAACGTGCCTCTCTCCTAATCCCGCAGCAGTGAGCTGCGATACACCTGGATCAGGAGCTCGGCCTGTGCCCACACCCTGACTTGGGCCTCCGCGTCCTCGCCCGCGTCCACGTCCTCTAGGCCTACCCCTACCCCTCAGCATGCTGTATTACCAGTAGTGCAGAAACAGAACGCTGTAATTAAATGTGCCGCTTATTGGCCTGTGGTTGGAGGCCGACTTCCCTTACGGAGCGCACAGCAGAGCCAGGAAACAATTTTGCGCACGCCTGTAGTGAGACGTAGGTGCGTATGACTGAGCTAGTGGAATTCACAGCGCAGAAGCAGTCAAGTGGCCAAAGGCCAGTAGTAGGCCTTAAGTATTTTGCTTCTATTTTTTTAAAATGCTGAGCTGATACAGCAGACAGATACTGTAGGCAGCGTATAATATTATGTATACTCTTTCCCTCTGGCGGGATGACAGCGCTGAAGTAACAGAGACAGCAGATCCAGGAAACAATTTTGCGCAAGCCTGCTGTAACGCTTAGCTGCGTATTAATTAGGACTACTACCCCTAGCAGATAGATACTGTAGGCAGCGTATAATATTATGTATACTGTTTCCCTCTGGCGGGATGACGGCGCTGATTTAACAGAGACAGCAGATCCAGGAAACAATTTTGCGCAAGCCTGCTGTAATGCTTAGCTGCATATTAATTAGGACTACTACCCCCAGCAGATAGATACTGTAGGCAGCGTATAATATTATGTATACTCTTTCCCTCTGGCGGGATGACGGCGCTGATGTAACAGAGACAGCAGATCCAGGAAACAATTTTGCGCAAGGCTGCTGTAACGCTTAGCTGCATATTAATTAGGACTACTACCCCCAGCAGATAAGATACTGTAGGCAGCGTATAATATTATGTATACTGTTTCCCTCTGCCGGGATGAGGGCGCTGATGTAACAGAGACAGCAGATCCAGGAAACAATTTTGCGCAAGGCTGCTGTAACGCTTAGCTGCGTATTAATTTGGACTACTACCCCCAGCAGATAGATACTGTAGGCAGCGTATAATATTATGTATACTGTTTCCCTCTGGCGGGATGACGGCGCTGATGTAACAGAGACAGCAGATCCAGGAAACAATTTTGCGCAAGCCTGCTGTAACGCTTAGCTGCGTATTAACTAGGACTACTACCCCCAGCAGATAGATACTGTAGGCAGCGTATAATATTATGTATACTCTTTCCCTCTGGCGGGATGACAGCGCTGATGTAACAGAGACAGCAGATCCAGGAAACAATTTTGCGCAAGCCTGCTGTAACGCTTAGCTGCGTATTAATTAGGACTACTACCCCCAGCAGATAGATACTGTAGGCAGCGTATAATATTATGTATACTCTTTCCCTCTGGCGGGATGACAGCGCTGATGTAACAGAGACAGCAGATCCAGGAAACAATTTTGCGCAAGACTGCTGTAACGCTTAGCTGCGTATTAATTAGGACTACTACCCCCAGCAGATAGATACTGTAGGCAGCGTATAATATTATGTATACTCTTTCCCTCTGGCGGGATAACAGCGCTGATGTAACAGAGACAGCAGATCCAGGAAACAATTTTGCGCGAGCCTGCTGTAACGCTTAGCTGCGTATTAATTAGGACTACTACCCCCAGCAAACACGCAGTAAACTGAAGACGGTCGCAGGCAGCCCAAATATAGTATTTTTCCCCAATTTTTTGGAAAAAGCCCACTGCCTATATAGCCTGAATATCTCTTTCCCTGCCTCACCAGTACTGGCCCTATACTCTGTACAATGACTGCAGACTGAGGACGCAATGCTCTGCACGGCCGATATACAAAAAAAAAATTGTGCAACACTGCTCAAAGCAGCCTGAACAGTACTGCACACGGTCAGATGTGGCCCTAAGAAGGACCGTTGGGGTTCTTGAAGCCTACACTAACTCCTAACACTCTCCCTATAGCAGCTCCAGCACCAGCAGCACTTTCCCTGATCTCTGTCAGAATGCATCTGTGGCGAGCCGCGGGAGGGGCCGATTTTTATACTCGGTTGACACCTGATCTCGCCAGCCACTCACTGCAGGGGGGTGGTATAGGGCTTGAACGTCGCAGGGGGAAGTTGTAATGCCTTCCCTGTCTTTGTATTGGCCAGAAAAGCGCGCTAACGTCTCAGAGATGAAAGTGAAAGTAACTCGAACATCGCGTGGTACTCGCCTCCAGTAACGAGCATCTCGAACACGCTAATACTCGAACGAGTATCAAGCTCAGACGAGTACGTTCACTCATCTCTAGTAATTATGATTTATGATATACTGTACATAATGTACTGTAAGCTATACTATAGAGAAAGCTCGCATTTCACGGCTTTATTTACTGGTGGGAATTTGTATACTTTGTGCTGTGAGACTCATCGCCACACAAAATTGATTTTTTGAACGTTTCGCAGTAGAATTTGAACGCTTGAGTCACATATCTCTGAATTGTCTTGCAATAATGCAATTGTAATAGCCATGTAGGTAAATTGTGGTCCGTAGTATTAATTCTAGCCTCATTAGCAATCCAATTAGGTAGGCTAAATAAATGTGATGTTAGGTCTGCTATTCATTTTTAAAGGTGAGATTTCACTAATGTGGCATAACATGGGTAATCATTAATGCCAGCTGCTATTTAAGTCTCTCATATAGCCTTGAAATTCATGAAAAGAACTACATTTTGGGCAGGAATTTGGGATGATATTTTTCATATAATACAATATCTATCTATCTCATATCTATCTATCTATCTATCTATCTATCTATCTATCTATCTATCTATCTATCTATCTATCTACCTACCTACCTACCTAGATGTATTCTTTTATGCAATGTCTTCAGCCTGTTGTGAAATTATTAAGCCAATGTCACAGAAAAGGTTTGCACAAAAAACTCCCACTCTTATCACCTATGACAGACCATGTAGGGGTCCATGGGCTAGATACTACAATATTTCATATTTCTAAAAGACTGAAGTGAAAAATGCTTTGCAGCCAAGTTCTACATTCTCTAGAAAATTGACTGAAAATGTGAGTCACTTTTTATTTGTTACATGAACAGTTGGTATCTATTGTTCATATCGATAATCTACAGACTGGCCATGTGATAACTGCCACACAATAAGGGCTCGTTCACACGGGTGTGCTTTTAGAGCAGTAAAGGCACGTGAAAAGATTGCGTCTCAATGGTTTTCTTTAGAAATGTTCGCATCCGCAAAAAGCTTGCACAAAAAGCTAACAAAGATAGAACATACATGCGCAAGGCTCTAAAGTCCGTGCTTCGAGAAAAGATAAGAGCTGAGCTGCTCAGGAGTTTCCATAGACTTCTGTGGGGGCTGGATAACACACAACTCCCGATCGTGCGAACGGGCAATTTCACTGCTGATTAAGCTTGAGACTTATTAGCTGGAAATCGCCCATTCATGCTATGTTTAGTGCAGTATAGCCCTGATCTTTTCTCGTGTCAATACTGCGCTAAAACCACACTCATGTCAACGATCCCTTAGTCATTCCTATCCTTTCGCCTGGGCTCCAGAATAATAGTGTTAGCATTCGCTGACAGCAAGTAGGTATGTTGAAAACAGTAAAGGATTTAACCACAAGATTTATTAGATGGTGACATAAATTTCTATGTAAAGAAGTAAAGTTTTATTCATGTACAACTTGACAACTTCTATAATGTGTCATTGGCAAGTTAAAGAAATTTAAGTTGCAGAAAATGGTAGTCTCATTCCAGAATCCCATCATCTGTGGTAGCAGAACTAGAGTAGATCTGGACTGGTTTTCAACCTCTGAGTATAAACTACACTCATTGTAAAAAAAAAAAAACTCCCCTAGAAAGAGTTGTCGGAATGAAATGAAACTTTCTATGTGTGATTGTAATATTGATATAAGATTGATCCTAAAAAAATAATTTTTACACACTGGCACTGGACCCCACGGCAATAGTGTTGTATTTCCCATTCTCCCTGTCAACTTTGTTTGCAGTCTGTGAAGTTTCAGAAATAGACTGATCCCTACAGCCAATCACAGACCTCAGAAGAATGAAAAAGTTTAGTACCGTGTTAGCCGGTAGAACAAAGTATAATTGTTCTCAGTAATAGAAACCAAGTAATCTTGTAGATATGATACCTTTTAATGGCTAACAAAATACATGATGTTATAGCGAGTTTTTGAACCTCTCATGGTTTTTCCTGAGGCATAATGGAACAAATCTAATGCCCTCCCATGTAATCATGTGTATATATTAAATACATCTTTTGATTTGTTCCACTATGCTTGAGAAAGGCGCTCTGTTGTGCTGAAACGCATTGCAACATTGTAAACTCCTATAGCTAACAAGCATGGAATACCTAACTATTCAGCTATAGGGACAACCCTTTTTTTTCCCGATCAACTGAGTGCAGAGATTTCGTCTTTCATCCTTTGTACAGACTTCTGTTTATGTATATGCCTGCTGAGGACTAGTGGGCATACTGTCCCTGACGACTCTCTGGATTATCTGGATAAGGAGGGTATCCAAGTGCTACAACTACTCATACACAGTAAACTGGGGCCCAGAGGTGCTGGTGGGTTATCCTCTCAAGAGGAACCCCCACCTAGTACCAGGTGAGTCCACTCTTTGTATACACTAAATGCTATTTTACTGGATGTTACCATCGCACAAGGCGCTGTTTATTTGTTTTTAATTATGCCTGAGGAAGGACCCTGAGAGGTCCAAAAGCTCACTATACCATCAGGTATTTTTGTTAGCCATTAAAAGTTATTATATCTATAAGATTACTTGGTTTCTCTTACTGCGAACAATCACATGGACCTCAGTAGTGCACAGTGGGAATAATCTGCTGTGGATTTTGCGGTCTATCAAAATATCTTTCAGGGCTCAGTCACACAGGCACATCGGCACCCGTACACCGGCGCCGATGCGCCCGTGTGAATGAGCCGTTACTGCACAAAGAAGACGGCCGTACCTGAAGACGGACATCTCTGCAGCGCTGATGAAAGAACACATGACCGGCAATGAAGCCGGTCACATGTTCTTTCCTCCGGTGCTGCAGAGAGACGTCCATCTTCAAGTACGGCTGTCTGCTACCTGCAGTAACACGGGCACCAATGCGCCCGTTTGACTGAGCCCTCACTGATAATGCACTGTGCTTTGTTGCAGATTTTTAAGATGGAGTCTGCACTGAAAATCCTCAACAAATCCTATATTTCTGAAGGTGGTTTCACATAGTGATTTTTGGTTAAATACCATTGTAATTTTTGACGCAGTTTTTTGAGTGCATGTCAGAAGTGGATCCAGCAGGAAGGAGAAATATGCGTCCTTTCTTGGTATTTCCCATTCCTTTTATATCATCTTCTTGCTTTAGTTCCCAAATATTGCATGAAAAACTGCCACAAAAACTGCAACATTTTTCTTAAAGGTGCTCTGTGTGAAACTGCCTTTAAGGTGGCTTCAGATGACCATATGCACAAATGTGCTAGCTTCAGTTAGATTTGCCTTTTTTGGGGGCATAATACTATACTTTTTGCGCACACGGCCTAATTCCTCGGGGCATGCAAAACACCACCGTTCTTATTTAAACGACTAATGAGGCCAAAATATGTTCTTTCTTTCATGGAATAGCATGGTGTATTGTGCATGTTACCGCACTGCGCACCCTCTATAAACTTCGATGTTGGCCCTTGGTGCACAAACACACAGAAACATAGAGCAGCTTCTATTGTTTGTGCACAAGACAAATGAGAGAGAACCCATTGAAATCAATTGTTTTTATTCTCTGTGTATTGTGTTCGCAAATATGCTCATCTGAAGAAGCCCTTAACACGGTCTACTGCCTTATAATATGTACAAAAGTTGTGTCTAAGCACACTCATGTATTAACCCCTTCTTGACTTGTGCAATACATATACAGTGCACATCGCGCGTCTATGTATGGAGTGGGCTGGGGAGCCAGCTCCATATACAGCGGGTGTTAACCATTTTTGACAGCTGACACCCAACCACAACAGCCATGATTGGCGATAAACTGATCATGGCTGTAAATTTTGATAACAGCATTTACATGTCCTAAATAGCATTGAAGAGTCTTGAGCTTCCCCTTCCCTGGGTGCCTTTTGGGTGGCATGACAGCCTCAGGCCACAGACTTGTCTTGATAGAACTCTGGTCAGAATACAGTATGACGCAATGTCAATTACAAGTTCAAGTCCCCTAACGGGACTAAAAAACTGTAAAAAATAAGTAAAAGTTTTGTTTAATTACTGGAAAACATAAGAAGTAGAAAATGTTTTTGTTTTTTTTAAATCCTTCTCCCAATTATCGCATCAACAACAAAAAAATTGTTATCTCTGTGTCAATAAAAGTCTAATTGATTCAACTGTCACATTATTAATCCTGGATGGCAAATGCAAACACTGCACTTTTTTGTTCAACCCACCTTCAAGAGTGATCAAAAAATTGTATGAGTTGTAAGTAGCCCAAAATGATGTCAATAAAAACTTTAGGCTTTGCGTTAAAAAATGAGCCCTCATACAACCCCAATATGCGGGACAAAGGATTGCAACAAAGACATTTCCTATTTCCACGTAGTACAATATTAAAAAGAAAACTATATAAATTTACAATTTCTGTAATGGTGCTGACCCACAGGATAAATATGTCATTGTTACGGCACCACAAATGTTTTGAAAGCAACCCCCTTAAAATGGCACAATTGCGTTTTTTAAAATTCCTTTCCACTTAGAAATTTTTAGACATTTTGCAATACATTGTATAGTACTATTGAAAAATACAACTTTGCCCACAAAAAACAAGCCCCGTGTAGCTATATTGTCAAAAAGATTCTTTGAAAGTGGGGAGAAAAAAAATTAAAACGAAAAAACAAAAAAGAGCTGCGACGGGGGGAGTTAAGGACATCTACTGAATTCATTAAAAGTGTATAAAGTAAAGTTATCTTCTCTACTCTTTATGAAAAAAGCCTAAACATGTCCTTGCAAAACAGTCACCATGACAACATCGGAAGCGGTTTCTGGTAATATGATGCCATTTCTTACTTTCAATATGTAATTATAAAAGTAATTAAATGCTTAGAATAGGTTAGTGTTCCAATGAGAAAGAAAAGGCTGATGCATAAAGGCTAATGAAAGGGCGTCTGGTATTATATATCAGCTAGGCTGCGCACATCAAACTCCAAGACAGCTCACTTACCTCCATTTTGTTATCAAAACTAACAGAAGCCGAGTGTTGATCTAAGTACTTTTTAAGTCAAGCATCTTACAGTCATTTCCACACAAGTAAATCCTGTTTACCCTGCTAGAGCAAAGACTTTTCTTATGATACACTGTTTGCTAATCTGCTTTACTTAAACTTCTGTACCCAGGAAAATAAAAAAACGGAAAAAAGGAAGAAACAGTGGGATCAATCAAAACTGTAAGAGACAAAGTTATCACTTCTCTACAGCCATATGCCCTGAGCATGAAGACTTTTATTGGGCAGTCAACCATATGGAAATGAAATGATGTGGTTTTATCTAGTGGGACACGAAATAGATAAGTAATAATAAGAATTCTGAATCACAACTAACTAAAAATCTCTAATGCAAAACTCACTGCAAAAAGAGAAAAGTGTAATAACTATTGTATTTACCCCTTAAGGACCAAGCATGGTAAATATACGGCACTTGGTCCTGGGCTTTAATTGTGGACAATAGCAGAAGTACGGCGTGGGATTCAGCAGGTCGGGGTTTCAACTGTTAGTTACAGCTGAGGACCCGGGGGAGAAGGGGGAAGCGTTTTTTAATGGCTTCTGCCTTCTCCTTTCCATTTTACATAGCGCTTGGTGAGCACTATGTTCTGAAGAGTGAAAGTAGAAGTATTACTTACACTATGCGACTCGGCAATCACGAGACAGCCTGGTGCCCCCTTTTAAAGCAGAGTTGCAGGGTCATAGCAGACCCAGATCAGCTCTGTTATTGACTATTGTCACTGCATGGGGATGTTTTTTCATGTAACTGGGGCTTCTAATGGATGCTGCTCTTATGGATGCCCCAGCTACCGTGGAATAGTGGGAAGTAAAAAAATAAATACAATGTGAATGACCCCAAGATTTTTATATGACATCATGGGGGTCATAGATGATAAAAAAAATAGTTACAAAAATAAGTCTAAGGGCTTAGTCATATGGGCAAATCGGCGCCCGTGTTACTGCAGGAAGAAGACGGATGCACTTCAGGACGGACGTCTCTCTGCAGCGCCGGGAGAAAGAACAAGTGATTGGCTTCATTGTTGGTCATGTGTTCTTTCTTCCGCATTGCGGGGAGTCGTCCGTCCTGAAGTACGGCTGTCTTCTTCCTGCAGCAAGGGCTCAGTCACACGATGTGCCCATGTAACTAAGCCCTAAAGAAATTACAGAATAAAATAAAAATAAATACATAAAAAGAAAATGACCGCCGACGCTAACAAAAAGCATCGCTGTATGAACCCTGTAATCCGAAAGCATACAAATTATATATCAAAACATCCAAAACAAAATGAGTAACACATTCCTGTACCTTATTTTAGCAGAAATACACTAATTTAAAAAATAAACAACTATAAATTTAAAAAAAATACACACTTTTTTTTGCTTTTTACACCCAATAAAAGTAAAAAATAGTGGAAAAAAGTGAGCGAAAAATGATAGAAAGAAAATAAACCCTATATGTTGCGACAAAAAAACATCAAAAATAATTTTGGTACTGCTGGAAAAAAAATAGAGCAGTAAAAGCACCACATGGGTAAAATCCCCAAAAAGTGTCTAGTGTTTTAGGACCAAAAGAGCCTGGTTCTTAAGGGGTTAATGGTTTGGGTCAAATGATGGCTATTAAATCATTACATTATCCTGTGGGATCCCATATATAAGAGTTGAAATTCGTTAATTGTCTTGGCAATGCACTTTTTAGTTTTAGAGCAGCTTCAAACTACCATATGCACAATCGCGCGCATTTCTGCACAATGTATTTGCACAGTTTACAAGTTTGATTTGCACGCATATTGGCGCATTGTATTGTACTTTTTGTGCATGCAGGGCATATTCACATGTGCACAAAACACCCCTGCCTTGATTTATAAAGGCTATTTAGCTGAATGAGATCCAGATGTGTTCTCTATTTTACGGAGTTGCGCAGTGTATTGCAGGCGTTCTTGTTTTTTGAACACATTTGAGCACCTCTAATAGACTTCTATGGGGCCCTTGGTGTGTAAATATGCAAGGAAATACAGAAGGTCTTATTTATTTTTGTGTGCAAGAAATGATTGTAAATTATGGAAATGAGAACCTACCCATTGAAATCAATGGATTCTATTCCCTGTGTATTGCACGGGCAACTTTTGTGAGCGCAAATACATACTTTCGTGTGAAGCCGCTATTAAGGTACAGATACTTCAGAAACAGGGGTTCCATTGCAATCAATGCCTAGGAATTAAAGGGTTAGAGGGGCAGTCTGAAAATGGTCTGGATCCTTGGGTATTAACAGGGTATTCTATAACTGCTCACAGGCAACTTTTATTAATATCCATTTCAACCAAATCCCAGTTTTTAAATTAAAAAGTCTACAAAACAAGACACAATTGAGGATCTCCTTCTACAGAAGAAGCATGTGATCAAGGAAGGAGAGATAAAGATTGGGCAAAAAGGGAAAATAGGCCGCTTTATCATCTGGCAGAATTGTCATGGGCATTCAGCAATTCCTTACAAATTCGGCAGTAACCAAAGCCACAGCTGTGGAATTTAACCTTGTATTGCATACAAACATGAAAAGTAATGGTTCTTATTGAAGAGATCTAGGTGGTGTATGGAGCCTTACAGACAATGCTCTAGGGCAAAAAGTATGCAATTGCCCTCTTTTAGAAAGAAGGAAACCGTCATATTAGCTAAACCAGTGACTTATTCAAAACAGACATCCATTTCTGTGACAGTTATTTCGGTGTTCTTGCCCCTTGTCGGTACAGAGAAGGGCACTGGTTAGTTGGTTAAGGGTGGTGCATCAAGGGTTCCTATTTCTGGCTCCATTTGGGGAGCAGGAAATGGGAATCTCCATGGACAAATAGCTCCGTCTTAGGCTGGAACTAAAAAGCACCGTACAGACCCTATTGGCTCTAATGAGATCCTTTGCTTTCTGCTCAGCTGGACGGCTTTTAGCTGGAAGAAAAAGCAATGGATACAGAACTCTTTTTCCGGTACTATGTGCCGGATCTGTGACGGAACCTCCAACTGGAGGTTTCAACGCAGAGGAAAAACTACCCTAAGATGCCTTTGATGCAACTCTAGGAGTGCTGGTTCTCAATGTAGAGATCCAGGTGTGTATGAAGACTTATTCACAGGCAATCACTCTTCCATTTGGAAGAGTCTCTGGTTTGGCTGATATGAGATGGTTTTCTTCTTTTTTGGAGGAGAGTTAAATTACGTAACAGGATACTGAGTAGAGAGATTAACTGATAATAGGAAAGATAACTACAGGGCTTGACATATTTGTACCATGGCTGTGGAGGAGCGCAGAAGCAAGAAGTCCTAACCTTTTCCACTTGGCAGCTCAGGTTATAAGCAGGAGAGTAGCTAAAGAGCAACACCAAATGTGTCCGGTCAGTGGGCAGAATCAAACCTCACATTAGCTTGCTACTAGTACAGGCAACAGATTTGGATTCTGAGTAGATTATAGTCCCTACTTACCTAACCTTTATAATAGAATACTTTATCAAGTATATAGTGGTTTTACTAGTTATCACACTTGTTAGAAAAGTTAGTGTCCATTTTCCAGATGTATTTTCTAGAAATACAAGACTATGCAAAAGTTTTAGGCAGGTGTGGAAAAAACGCTGCAAAGTAAGAATACTTTCAAAATTACAAGGCATCTGAATGACACCAATTTTTTCCTGCTGCAGGACAAAAACCCAAACATAAAGCCAATGTCAAGAACTACTATCTTCAGCATTAAGAAGAACAAGGAAATGATGATATGGCCCCCACAGAGCCCTGATCTCAACACTATCAAGTCTGTCTGGGATTACATGAAGAGACAAAAGCATTTCAGCAAAGCTAAATCCACAGAAGATCTCTGCTTAGTTCTCTGAGATGTTTGAAAAAACTTCCCTGCCAAGTTCCTTCATAACTGTGTGCAAATGTAACTAAAAGAAAGTGTACTGTTTTTAAAGCAAAGGGCGGTCACATCAAATATTGATTTGATTTAGATTTCTCTTTTATTCATCCGTTTTCCTTTTTGGAGAAGGGGTTTTCCGAGTTGTAGCTTTTCAGTAAAAGCAGGTCCCCATGCACTAACATAACAAATCATCATATACACTCTTTATCAAAAACAATCCCGTCCGTAGAAGAAGTTGTTGTTTTGCTACAAAACTCAGATGTGCAAATGATGAGAGTTGTGGTGTGATTTGATGAACGGTCTTGTCACCTGAGGTCCTAAAAGTGCTCCCCCCTTGGCCTACAAAAAGGCTCTCGGAGGCTCCTTGTGTGTAGTGGCCTCTTTTCCACTTGTGTAAAAGTTTTTGACCCCTAGATGGCTCTACGACGGAGAGAAGAGATTTCATCCAGCTAATTAGAGTTTGAATGCGTGAAGCTGGATAATTGTATCGATGAAGTGCTGCCACCTAGGTTATTTTGACCAGGCTGTTAGGAGGTGTTGGGACAAGCGGATGTGTGAGGGCACACCAGGTGACTGGGCTCTGGACCCCCCGACAGACTACCAGTAGAGAGGAGCGTCTGACAAGACTGTTAGCAGATGTTGGGACCAGTGGATGTGTGGGGACACACAAGGTGACCAGGCCCAGGACCCCCCGACAGACCACCGGTAGAGAGGAGCGTCTACCCAGACTGTTAGGAGGTGTTGGGACCAGTAAATGTGTGAGGGCATACAAGGCAACCGGGCTCAGGACGCCCTTGACAAACCTCTAGTAGAAAGGATTGTATGATCATCCAACAAGCTGCTGTAGACCATACTGTACATTTATTTGAATATATTAAAAATGGAAGAATTTCCATGGTGAGACTAAGCCTTTAATAACTCTGCTTTTAAAAGTTATCTGCATTCATGGTTTATATACTGTTAAAACTTGTCAACAAGAAAACATGTTTTGAATATTGTATTATATGTGAGGAACGTATTAGAATTCCGCCGGGAGAACCGCCGCGGTTTAAGCCGCAGCGGCTTTGAAGCGGCCCGGCCGCTTGCTTTTCCGTTGCGGGCGGCGCTCCCATAGAGGAGAGCGCGGCCGTGACAAAAATAAACAAACAAACAAAAGTAAATAGACATGCTGCATCTTCTGAAACCGCGGCTGCAGTGGACGCAGCCGCGGTTTCAGCCGGATTTACCGCAGCGGATTGGCCGTCCCGTGTGGACGAGGTTTCTGAGAAATCTCGTCCACATGGCTGGCTAATCCCGAGATTAGCGGCCGTGGGTGGATTTGCCGCAGCCGAATGCCGCACGGCAAAGCCGCGGCAAATCCGCCCTGTGTGAACCCAGCCTTAGACTGGATAAAAGTAATTTTAACAAACAAAAACAGAACAAAACAAAATACAAATCCCTGTTTTCTCAATAACCCCTAAACGACACGGTAGCCATTTTGTAGATTGCTTAGGATCATCGCATTTTGGCACCGTGCTCAACCAAGTTGAGATGTAGTTATGCCGCAGCAAGGTAGTGAGTAAAAATGGGAGTGGGAGGGAGCACTATATGACGGCTTTTACTTAACTGTAATATGGGGGCCTTTTAATGCACAAAGTACGGCCCAATGCCCAGATGTACTCAGCCATACTTAGATCACCATACCATTCTATACTGTGCCAATATGATGTGGTATAAAACTGCATATACAAGCAGGTTTTGATGTCATTCAATGTCTGAAAGCTTCATGGGGACGTTCCAGCTGTTCAATCAAGAACAAAGAAAATACAGCAGAATAAAAATCAAGAAGTTACATTTGGTTAAATCAAGTAAAGAAAATGTAAAACGATGGAGGATTTCTTTATGTGCTGACTCTCTTGTTTCCTCATGTGATGATTCCCTTTTACATTCTATCTTATCATTCTATTCTTTGAACGTGTAAAACGTCATCTGAAATATAACAATTTACATGGAATTACAGAGCAAAGTGATTCAAAAAGACCTGCAGGCACAGTTTTATTTCTATGAATATGTAAATGACACTGGTTCTTGCCTGCTGCAATCCCTATCAATCAGGTGCTGAAATATTAATGTGTACAGGCTGTGAATGAAACAAGCAGCAAAGACAAGATGAGCCATAAATCCATTTGTGTACGAATTCAAAAACGAACAAATATATATATATATATATATATATATATATTTATAACTTTTCTCAAAGTTTTGATGATAACTGCTATCACACAGCACCATTCGTGGTCTCACAATACAACGACTTATAAAAGTGTCATTAAATATATTCATTCCAACCAAACTAGAATATATCACCAATACTCTTAAAACTGGTATATAATACTGTCTAAGAGCCACCAAAGTCCAGTATAACATTCTTATGTCACCTAGGAGGGCAAAGAAGTACTTTTGAGCTTTCTAGAACTGAGAGCTCCTGGAAAGTTCAGAAATAGGGTCACTCAATAGATGGGGAAAAGGGAGGCATGTATAACAAGAGGGCAGACAAGAGACAGAAAGAGGTATACCGATGAAAGCTGTATGGTAAAGTGTTTCTTCCCTTTATCAAGGTTTTGACAGTAACCACTATCATACAGCACCATTTCTCTTGCCAGAAGTGGTTTCACAATACAAAGACTAATAAAAGTTAGAGATGAGCGAGCATGCTCGGAAAGGCGATTTACTTGAGAGAGCATCACATTTTTCGAGTAGCTGCTGGCTCGTCCCTGAAGATTCGGGGGGGGGGGGGCGAGGGGGTGGCACGGGGCAGCGAGGGAGAGCGGGGAGGAGAGTGAGAAAGATCCCTCTCGCTCTCTCTCCCTCCCGATCCTCTCTGCAACACCCAGCTCACCCCCGCGGCCCCCCCGAATCTTCAGGGATGAGCCAGCAGGTACTCTAAAAAGGCGATGCTCTCTGGAATATATCGCTCATCTCTAATAAAAGTCTAATTATATACATATGTAGTTACACTTTTATTAGTCTTTGTATTGTGAAACTGCTTCTGACAAGAGAAATGATGCTGTGTAAGGCCCACTGCACACTGCAGAGCCTGATTCCGCATGCGGAATTCCGCACCAGAATCCATGTCTGCCAGCAGCTGCGTCCGTATGTACCTGCTTGCTTTCATTTTCTTCTGTACTGCAGATGGTCCGCATGGCAAGCTGTCGAACATGTGCAGTACAGATTCTTTTTTAAAAGTAATGCTTTTCCCGCGTCTTCGTCTAGCAAAGACATGGAATCCGTGACTTTTCCACAATATGATTGGGGAAAGGCCGCGGATCAGACAGCTTCCATTGACTCTAATGGAAGCCATCTGCACAGAATCAACAGAAAAATGGAGCATGCTGCGATTTTTTTTCCGCTTGCAGAAACCAAAAGTGTGCAGGAAGGATCGATTTCCCATAGCATGCTATTAGCACTATTTCCTGCAGATCCACAGTGCGGACGCTCGCTGTGGATTTCACATCAAATAGCCATCCAAAGGCAGGAGCCCTAATAGTGGTTACTGTCAAAACGTTGATAAAAGTGAAGAAACACTTTAACATATAGCTTTCATCGGTATACCTCTTTATGTCTCTTGTCTACCTCCTTGATATGCATGCCTTCCTTTTTCCCCATCTGTTGAGTGATCCTATTTCTGAACTTTTCAGGAGCTCTCAGTTCTAATTTAGAAAGCTCAAAAGTACTTCTATGCACTCATAGGTGACATAAGAAGGTTATAAAGGACCTTTATGGATCAAACTAAACTTTTTGCCAAAATCCGACAAACTGAGCTTTTCAAAACTTCGCTCATTGCTAGTCTCTGGCGTACAGTGAAGAAGCCACCACTTTTGGATGGATGCTGAGGCCACTTAAAATAACTGCTCACTGATTTAATATGACTTGAACATCAGTGTAAGATATGGAAACCATTTACTATGAAGACCGGTCTTAAACTAAGGCTAATAATCTCAAAACTCTTTAATGCAAGTTAAAATAAAGCAGGCCATAAATTGGGGATTTCAGACAGCTCTTCTCATTCATGGTTGGTCTGTGAAGGCTGTCATCTTGGACAGCAAGGCCAGAAGTTAAAATGAAATTTCAAACACAACAATCCGTGTCGGCTGAAGTCTGTGGCCTACTCTGGGTTTGCATTGAAGGGATGCAGATCTGTCATTAGAGCACCAGACAATAATTGAAAAAGTCCAAACTTTCAACAGAAAAGTGCCATCTGTCACACTTATTTGTGTCATGAATATGTGCCGATACTCAACTGAAAATGTTCTAAATTGATATTTTTGGCTGTCCAAAGATCACTAGTGTATGGCTCCCTTCAAAGACTAGGGGAAATTTATTTAGACTGATGCTTTATATGCTGGTGAAGACTTCCCTGGTTTGGAGTGTGCCAAGTTTACTAAGAGGAGCATATTTCTTGATAAACTTGGCAAACCTGGCCAATCCACGCACCAGACAAAAATCAATGCCTGCTACGAGCTGGCCTAAATTATAGTAAACCCAACAGGCCCGCGAGGCCATATCTCTTCTCGCTAAGCTCTGACCACTTTTAGGTAAGTGGCAAGTGGGGCTCAAAAGGCAAGTGTGCAAAAATTAGCAACTTTTTTTTGTGTTTGAGGTTGGTAAATCTTCCCCTCTGTACTTGTAATGCTATATTACTGCTATACATGAGTGGTTCTGGATGCAAACCCAGCCATTAAGCGTAGAAGGGAACAAGTCTGCTCATTGTACAGGAATAAGTATTCCTATGTGTCCGTACGCTCTAAGTACGTGCGTTCAATCTATAATACCATCTGATTTCAGAATGCCTTGATGTTCATTTACTGTTTGCTTATAGGTTTCCTGTCTATCTATATTGGTCTCCCAAATCCCAGTTTGATACTAGTCTGTCACATGTATCATTTCATCTATAACCGTGTGTTATTGATGGCTAATTAACTCCATGTTGCAATGATTTACCGAATGTGAAAGCAACAGTCAAGAGATGCAGCAGGTGCCAATTAAAAAGTTGCTATACAAGTCAATAAAATGTTGATACTATTATCACCACTAGATTCCATTTATCTGATGCGAAACAGATTCTCGCAATATTAATGTTAAGTTATGTAATTTTCTAACATACATTCCATTTCAATTTCAGCATCCAAGATCTCTGTTTGGTATCAATGACTGGAAACATTGTTGTTTTCTATGAAAGGCTAAAAGCTTGTTCTCATTATGTCCAACATACTATTAAGGTATATTAAAGGGGTCGGTTGTGGCAGTGATGGCAAACAGTGGATAGCTTCGGATCCTGCTCCCAGCATTCCTGGAAAATAGCTGATTTTGCTAGGGCATATACAGCCAACTAAAGCCCCATTTACACGCAACGATTATCGCTCAAAATTCGTTCACTCTTCGGCTGAATAATGATTTTTTGGTGAGCTTAAAATCCATCGTTCAGATGGATTGAAATAACATAGACTGCACACTGTGTTGTCCATGGGAACAGCTGAATACATAGTATTCAGCTGACAGCACGTGCCAGAACAAAGGAGCTGATTGCAGAGCTCAGACCACCTGCTGTGTTCTGCAAGCATCTCATGGAGGCTCATTTAAATGCAAATGAAGCTAATAAAGTGCTAAAGGACATTAGTGTCCATTAGTACTTTATGCAGAATGACCACTAGAACTGTCAATCTTTCAATCCTTTGAAAGATTGTCTTTGCGTGTAATTGAGCCTTAAATAATTATCCTGAAGCAGCTGCTGCCTGTGAAATGTAGATTGCAGGACAGCCATTTAAATGAATGGCTATCCTGTAATACAAGGAAAACTCAGTCTGCAAGAATGGGAGCTTTTGATTCTGACTCATAGAGGGGTCCAGAGCGTGAGACCATGCTCTGTGATGTTAATATACACTAATACGGCATATGGACAGGGGTTGTGTTTCTTGGCACAACTCTTTATTATGTATGAGTAGTGTGCCATATGGTCAAAAACTGCACAGCAAAAACATTTTGTAAAGGCTCCTGCAGACTAGTGTAGGCGTAGCTACGCTACCAATAGCGTGATGGAACAGCACCTTGAAGTGAGCACTATCGTGGGCTAATGGCTTTTCTACGCTGCTGGACCTGTTTACATTGATGCGGGACACACTGCATCGATGAAGCATGATTGAACCAGCTGTACAGTCTAATTAGTCCCCGGGGGCCGGTGTTATGGATTAACATCACAAAAATGTGTGGTTAAGTGCGCAATTTCATGAGGATGGGGTACAGATTTGCTCATCCCTATACACTCCTGTGGTGTATGCATGAAAATTGAGTGCAGAAATGCAGAATGTAACCCATTGAAATCAATGGACTCTATTCTCTGCTTTCTGCGTGAATGATTTTGCGCACTCAAAAACACATGCAAAATCGCCCGTCTCCAGAATCCCTTGCTAGAAGGCTTTATTGCTCCTCCTAGCAAGGTGACCAACACAGTAGTCTGTAATCTAAGAACAAAGTAGGCGGTCACCTAAACTTCAGCATCCAGAGCATATACTTATAAATAATACAGAAACTTGAGCGTTGTAGGTATAATATAGACGAAAACCTGGAACTTGGCTCAAGCACAGAATCCGTGTGAGCAGCATCGGATCAAGACAGATTTTCAACCTTTGGAAATAAATAAAAATGTTTGCAGAGACATTGGAATGCTTCCAGAGACCTTGAAGAGTGTGAAGCATTGAAATACAAAGTATATTAAAAAGTAGTATATCTTTATAAAACAGTAAATCAACAGTTTTTTAGATTAAATAGGAAATCCCTTTAAGTTCCAAATGAATGACCGGGAGGGCCAGGAAGCTATAGAACAGCTCTGTCACCGTGTATCACTTTGATAATGTCGCTGTGAAGCATTTGTATTCATCTATGTGAAGTTTATTTTGTAGACTGAGTCCTCTTGCCTTTATACACATAACTAGCATGCACCTACATTTAGTTTTTAATCTGAGTTTGGATGTACTTTTTATCTTGACAGTAATAAACAATCTATGTTCACCAATGCCTCCTATGTCTCTGCTAATGAGACCCCATCTGATGGCTGCATATTGGAAAGCTATGTGTTTTCTTCAGAAACAAATACTTTTCAGTAAGCAGTGAATTGTGATGCTTCACATAAAAGCATCACAACAGGGTGCTAAATAGATGACTGCAGGTACCAAATGTGAACTTAGTTCTTGCTACACGAAAAGCAATAAGTATATAAATATTGATGGAAACAAAGTTTTCCACACCAATATGCCTAAAATAATATTTCTAGTGTCAGTTGATGTTAACAGCAGTGATATAGTTAGTCTTTGTATATTGCATTTATAAAAATATGTTCTGAAAATTGGTGTACCAAAGTCAAAAAATCTTGGGGCAAAATTGCTTGTACAAATGATTACTTGAGTGTCCTACATACTTGAGCGTCGTACATACTTGAGTGTTATACATCTTGAGTGTCGTACATACTTGAGTACCGTAAGTCTCAAGTGCCGTACACCTTGACTGCCATACATACTTGAGTGTCGTACATCTTGAGTGTCATACATACTTGGGTGTCGGACATCTCCAGTGTCGGACCTCTCCAGTGTCGGACATCTCCAGTGTCGGACATCTCCAGTGTCATACATCTCCACTGTCGTACATAGTTGAGTGTCGTACATAGTTGAGTGTCGCACATCTTGAGTGTTGTACATCTTGAGTTTCGTACATCTTGAGTTTCGTACATCTTGAGTGTCGTACATCTTGAGTGTTGTACATCTTGAGTGTCGTACATCTTGAGTGTTGTACATCTTGAGTGTCGTACATCTTGAATGTCGTACATACTTGAGTGTCGTACATCTTGAGTGTCGTACATCTTGAGTGTAGTGCATCTTGAGTGTCGTGCATTTTGAGTGTCGTACATCTTGAGTGTCGTACATCTTGAGTGTCGTACATACTTGAGTGTCTTACATCTTGAGTGTCGTACATACTTGAGTGTCGTACATCCTGAGTGTCGTACATCCTGAGTGTCGTACATCCTGAGTGTCGTACATCTTGAGTGTTGCCCATCTTGAGTGTTGCCCATCTTGAGTGTTGCCCATCTTGAGTGTCGCACATCTTGAGTGTCGTACATCTTGAGTGTCGTACATCTTGAGTGTCGTACATCTTGAGTGTCGTACATCTTGAGTGTTGTAAAAAGTAACGAGTTTCATAAAACTTAAAAAGTAGCAAATTATAATTTGCTACTTTTTAAGATTCACGACACTCATGTCACTTTGAATAAAAGGAAAATGAGTTGTTGGAAGGGACATGACCACCATGGCTCAGCAGAGTTATGTATAATTTACACCAACAATGACAGAAATCTACTCAGCTCGTAGCTGGTTTAGATTTCTTCACAGGCGCATGGACAGCTCAAGATGCACCTAATATAGGAGGCGGTGCTCAGCTCTTCATACACATTAAGTGCATTTTGTGCCTGCAGTAATCATATTACAACCAGCATTTGAAATGTTGGTCTTAGTAAATGTTCGCCTATGTGTCCTGAAAAACTAAGAAGTAAGCACAAAAATATGCCGATAAGGAATTACTCATCCGACATGCTGATCCTTTTATAAGCCGGAGACAGTATTATGTGCTATTTACTGTATAATACTGATGTCTTCTTATGTGGCAGAACAGATTTGGTATCCTCCCCAAGCTCTGAGGTCTTGAATATGAATGCTACCTCTCCTAATAGCTGGAGTTCTGCTGAGTTGCAATGCTAGGCATACAGATGTATCATCTTTACATTTTTTGAGTTTTGTTAAGGACTCTAATAACTCAAGATGAGAAAAAAATCAATACAAACTGTTACAATCCAGTAAAAAAACCTTTTATGTTATACGTGTACTTTTTAAAACATGGGAACCTAAAGGCAACAGATGGTATCTGTTGGGGGCCTCTGTCACAGCCATCCGGTAAAAACATTTTAAACATATGAACATATAATGATAAAGGGCCAAAGAATGGCATGCGTTGAAGGCATCCATTGGATATATATATTATTTTTTTTAAAATCTCATAACATATATAGGATATATACATAGGATATAGACATTAGGAGACCAGCGGGGTTGTTGATCTGGGTCTTGGAGTTAGGTAGAACTCGAACATTGATCCAGGGATTATTCTGACTGCCATTATGGAGTCAGGAAGGATTTTTTTTTCTCCAAAGTTTTTTTTGCCTTCCTCTGGATCAACAATGGGGAGCAGAGACAGGCTGAACTAGATGGACATTGTCTTCATTCAGCCTAACATACTATGTTACTATGTTATATATCTTGACATATGTCAAGTTATCAGAAAAGTTAAGAAAGGACACATATGCAAACCACGGACAAGGGTGATGCTAATTCTGATGTCTTCTATTTTCATACAACCTCTTTAAGATAAAAAGGAAAGCAAGTGAAGAGTTATTAATTTTTCCATAGTAAAAGGCTGACAATTTAGCTTCTTTGGAGCTCTTAAGAAGTGTGGTTGGAGGAAAGTTGGTCCCAATTTTATTTAGTTATAGGCAGTGTTAACCACATATCTTCACTTTGGGTATTGGAAAATGCACCAAATACCAGCCATTTGTGTCAGAATGTGGAGTAAAGCCATAAATGCCCCTTAGCTGAGTGTGCATGTGCATTTTAGGGGGGACGATAAGCTAGTTACCATTGGTACAGTTTATGCCCCACAGAAGCAAAGCATTAAGCATTGTTCAGCACAGATTGTTCTCCTAATACACATTAGGTCATTACAGCCCAGTCAGTTTATACATCTGACCTTGCAAAGGGTCCTGTAGTACTTCAGGAGATACTGAGCAGAAAGTGAAAAAATTGTGAGAATGTCGCTGTTTTTTGGGTATTACGTAGCGCGCACAGGTCTTTCAAAGCAGCAAACTTGGCTTTTACTATTGGCTTAGGTTCTAACAACATAAAAAAAATTAAAACTACATGACCTTTTACAAGGTCAAACCCTTTTTTAAATCTAATTTGACTGGACTAATTAGACTATCCCAACAAAATCAAGTTTGGCCAACTTTCAATTATTGTGTATGACTATCTTCATTTACTAAGCAAGGGTTTGCCAAGAGACTTTCCAGTATAATGCTCCAGTCTACGGATACCGATCTGCAATATGAACTATAAGGAGAAGGAGAGATCTCATACAACACAGGACTTGATCTTTATGGCTATACTCAATGCGGCAAATTTGTATATGGTAAATTTGTCTCATTAGCTTCTGTGATTGAAATTCAGCTCCATTTTAATGATTGGAGTTGATTTGGTGACAAGAACATGGGTATCAAATAAATGGGGAAATTGCTGACATTTCTGCGGCAAATCTTCTGCTTGTGAATATACTTTAAGAACTGTTAACCCTTTCCAATCCCCTGTCTGACCTCTGAAGACATTACGATTTAAGGCTGTACAGCTCCGATGTTGTAAGACATCCGTCTGGGTTCTCTTACTGTATATTGCCAGCCTCTCTGCTGTCGGAGCCTATCCAATGTGTCACCTCATGCAGTACTGGCTTTAGCCAGCATATAGCGCCGTTGTATAACGGCAGAAAAAGAGTAAGCCCCCTAGGAAAACCAGGATACAAATTGGATTGGAAAAAGGGTTAAGGAAAAGTTTTACGTGTAGCAGTGCTTGCACCCTTCTGTCCAGAAATTCTGCATTTTACTGGTAAGGATTTGGGTTTGTTAAATTTGATATTGTTTGAGGACAACGATTTTTCAATTCTATTAAGCAAAGGATAATGCTGCGTCTGTTCCTTTTACTTTAGCTTAAAGTATTATTTGCTTTATGGTCATTGTAGATCTCCATACTGTGCAAATAAATCTTACTGTTCATTTTATACCTTTCACACAGTTTTTCCCACTGTTCTCCATTGTTTTGCCTTTCCTTAGCTAAGTGATGTGAACTTGTTTAGACATAACATAACTCTTTAATGAGCTATTTGCACTGTGAGAGTACAATTTATCAGTAGCTGTGGTGGTAATTGGTCGGTATGACAGCTTTATAAAGAAGCAGCTGTATATTTATCTGCAGGATTTACCAATGGGGTGTGAGCATGGTGATGTGCATGCTTGCATTTTCAATTGATAAGATGAATTCAAGAATATTTTCAAAAATTAACACACCACAGTTACCATTAGCATCGAGCTGTCCATTCATACATCATAGTTACCCGGAAAAAAACATGCATTTGTATCCAGACAGACGTAAACTGAGGGCCTTGAGAATGTTTTATTCTGGTCTTTGTTCTGATGAAAAAATATAGCAATGAATGAAAATGGTATCATAAATGAACTTTTTTATTTGTGCTATCATGATCATGTTTTTTGTTGAGTCGATTCTAGAAACATTGAGGACTTTTTAATTTAAAAAACATATATATATGTGAATTCAAATCATGACTTAGGGTTATACTTTTTGATGCGGTATTGGTATGGCTCTCTACATGGATCTTTTAAGTTCAGGACTAGAGATGAGCGAGCACGCTCATTTAAGGCACGCCCCCCGCATTTGCTCGGAAGCGATGCTTGCTCAAGTATCTGCCTTAAACGAGCGTGCTCACTCATCTCTATTCAAGACCCCTGCATTGGCCAAGTATGAAACAAGTACAACATTCCAAAGTCAAGAGACTCACATATGACTGACAACAGTTATCTGTATCCTTATACAATGGCATACATCATATTGTTCTATAGGAGGTTCATGCAGGCCAAATTCCCAATGAATATATGTGGCAGAAGGAAGAGACCAGATTTTTCAACATAAATTTCGCCTCCAAATCTATTCACAGGGCTGAATCCATACATACATCACAGTTCTCCTTCGTAGGCCTCATACAGACGAGTGGGTTATTTTGCGCACCAATTACAGCCAGCGCTTCCTGCAGGAGGGGATTTTGAACCTCCCAGCCAGGAAGCGTTTGCTGAAAACTACAAGTAAGTCTGCCAGAGCTGAAGAGCAGATGCACGGTGGACCTGACAGCAGCTATTGGGTGACGTTTTTATTTTTATTTTAATGCAGCCAAGGCTTATTTTTGGGGTAGGTCTTATATTTCAAGCCCATTAACCAAAAATCCAAGCAAAAGAGCCCCAGAAAGTCATGTGACTTTGTAGCGCCCCATGTGACTTTGTAGCAACACAAAATCATGATATCACTGTGATTAAATGCAGCATTATCGCGTAGAGCATAGATGCAATTTTCTTGTGGCAATATCGCTGTCACCCATGTAAAAGAGGACTAAAAGTTGTGTTGGAATTACCTATTTTGGAATTTCAATAAACAGTTTGTTATTAGAGATGAGCGAGCGTACTTGGTAAGGACAGATGCTCGAGCAAGTATCGTCCTTACCGAGTACCTGCCTGCTCGCCTGCAAAGATTTGGGTGCCGGCGGGGGGCGGGGAGCTGTAGGGGAGAGCGGGGGGGGGGGGGGGGGAACGAGAGAGAGATCTCTCTTTCCCCCCGCTCCCTCCTGCTCACTTCCGCAACACAGCGCTCTCACACGCCGGCACCCGAGTCTTTGCGGGCAAGCAGGCAGGTACTCCGTAAGGACGATACTCGCTCGAGTATCTGTCCTTACTGAGTACGCTCGCTCATCTCTATTTGTTATCCATCTGAATTGTTTGGTTGCTGCATGCTGATAATCTAACACCAATAATCTTTATATTGCACCTCCATATTCCACAGCAGTTTACAGTTCAGAGAGTATATAGACAGACAACATCAGACATTACATAGTAACAATCTACCGTATATACTCAAGAATATGCCAACCTGAGTATAAGCCGAGGCACCTTATTTTACCACAAAAAACTGGCAAAATTAGATGCCTCGAGTATAAGCCTAGCTAGGCTAGGTAAAAAAAACAAAGTGCAATACTCACCTCACAGCCGGCGTTTGTGTCCTCCACGCGATGGTCTCCCCAGCGGTGCGGCAAGCTTCTCTGTATTCCTCCCCACTGTCATCTTTCTCTGCTAAATGAGGCTTTGAATTCCCCTGCTGTCAGCAAGGAAGCACTGTGATTGGATCGAGCACTAGCCAATCATATGCGTTGCTCGATGAACCAATCACAGCCATTCGGTGATGTCATTCCCCAACCAATCACAGCCAGCTCTCGATCCAATCACAGTGCTTACTTACTGACAGCAGGGGAATTCAAACCCCCGTTTAGCAGAGAGAGATGACAGCGGGGAGGATTACAGAGCAGCTTGCCGAACCACCAGGGAGATAATCGCGGCTGCCAGCTGCGAGGCCAGTATTGCATTTTTTTTAACCTAGTCTTGTCTAGCTCACCTGAGTATAAGCCAAGGGGAGCTTTTTCAGCATAAAAAATGTGCTGAAAAAGTTGGCTTATACTCAAGTGTATACGGTAATTATTACTTCCAACAAGGAGACCAGTGCACATAAGAGTTTACGCTCTGCAGGGAGTCTTACTTTATTAAATATAGACTACATTATGCTTGAAACTGATCAAAGACTTGAACTTGGCTTATTCCTACAGAAAAGATGAATTGTGTACAAAAGCAAGAAGCTACAGGCAATTGTCAGAGAATGGTTTATTATAAGACAAAAGCAAAAGATAGTCTAGTTTGCTTACTTTTTCTTGATGAGAGCACTTAGCCATCTTCACTGGATTGCACAAATTCCTTTCACAGATAGGTTTGTGAAATAGCAATATTTTCCTATGTATATTTTGGCAAATTATTAAACTCATATTCTCTTCAATTGTTTCTACAGGCAATATGATTTACAAAAGGTTTGTACCAGTAGCCTATAAAGCATAATACATTTTGTAGGTTTTTGTATCCCAGCGAAAAAACATTTTTCCATCCCTGCACCCCTCACCTGATTGTCTATCATAGTATATAAGACCAAAAAAAGACACATGTCCATCCAGTTCAGCCCACCAACCCCCAATGTGCATCCAGCGGAAGGCAAAAAACCTCCAATGAGGTAGAAGCCAACCCTCGCCACGTAAAGTAAAAAAATTCCTTCCCCACATTCTAGTAGCCTCCTATGTATATTGTGCTCTCTTTCATTCAGTGCAGCCTCCTGTCTGATACACCATCTTAATTTTTTAATTTCTCCCTGTTTTCTGCTTTTATATACTGTGCTAGCTATCACATGATGCATCAGCACAGCATCTCTTGACCAACTAGAGCCAGTACCATCTCTGCCACTGGGAGGACAGTCTGATTATCATTGCCCACTATATTCACTTAACTAAGCCATACTTATACAGTCAGGAATTACGAGCTGTCAACTTTTTCATTTAAATTTGTTACAGGAGCTATATAATTATCAGCACTAACTATGATAGAAGTTTGTGTTCCTCCTGTGAAGAGCCTGTGTGGAATTAATAATGCGATTTCATCATATAGGAACCCCTAGTGACTGAGATTGCTCTCTTCAGAAGTCACAGAGAGACAAGTAATTTTCAAGCTTTGACAATGAGATCATATGATCCAAGTAATAAACACTTTTCACAGTCAAAGTCAATGATACAGTGATGGATTTCTCAAAAAAAACCAGAGTGCTTCTTTAAAGTGATTGTTAGAGAAATTGAAAACCAAGTAGGTCAACCAATGGCATCGCCAAGCCTTTTCTTCAAGTAAGGAACAACCTGCTAGATCAAGCAATGGTGTCAGCCAAGCATTTTCTTCAAGAAAGCAGACGATACTTTCTGATTTCAATAAGTCTAAACTAGGTCACTCTCTTAGGGCTCAGTCAGACGAGCAGTTTTTTGCGCACCTATGTGAGCAAAAAATTGCTACACGCATTATCAAAATGCGTGTGACCGTAGCTCTGTGCCCATAGCCTTCAATGAGATTAGCGCCACTGCCGATGGCCCCATTGAAAGCAATGGGATGCCGGCAACCCCTGCATTGATTTTCAGAGAAGGGCTTGAAATATAAGCTCTTCCCTGAAAATCATCCCTAGCTGTAGAAAAAAAAACAAAAACACATTACTCACCTAGTAGCACTGTCCAGGTTTGAAGCATCTTCTCTCTTGCATGCCGGCATTGATCTAAAGCACTTTCTTCTGGCAGGGCATTTAAAAATCCCCGCCTCTTGAAAGTGCTAGTCTGACTGGCTGAGTGCTCAGCCAATCACAGGCTGCACTCAGCCATTCATTGAATGACAGCTGAGCGCTGCCTGTGATTGGTCACAGCACTCAGCCAATCAGAGGAAGCGCTCAGCCATTCAATGAATTCAATGCAACGCCGGCCCCATTGAAAGAAATGGGAGACCATCACGATCCTCTGCCGCAGCTGTGACAGGGGATTCTTTCATCCCCGCGGGGAGTTCCATCATCACTGAACATTGTGACAGTGCTGTCACAGTGTTCAGGGATGAGGGGACTCCCCATGGGGATTCAATACACACAGCACGGACCTTGCCGGTGCATGCATGTCCTATCTTTTGCAGATACAAAGATTTTGCGCCTGTAAAAAACGGAAATGTGAACACACCATAGGAAACCAATGGTTCTATCAGACTTGCTTTTTTGCGCACATAGGTGTGCAAAAGAACGCTCATATGACTTCGCCCTTAGAGAGTATTTTACACTTGGATTCATTTAGATATCTGATATATTACATATAGATCAAGCATTTGCCAAGACTTTGGCATATATATGAATTTCTTATGTATGGTTCATGAGAAACATCAAAAGTTGGCATATTATAACACCATTCATTGCTCAATGTTGTACATTGTTTAATCTGACCCCAGACACACTCCTACAACTGCAATTTCCCATATGCTTAGGAGATGATAAGCCAGGGACAAAACACTCCCATTTCCCAGAATGTTTCCCAACTATAGCCACATAGCATTTAGCCTCCTAGAGGAAGGTCACTATGAACCTATGAGTTCATAAAGTCTTAAAGACCCTCAGAATTATGGAAGATTACCTAAATTCTGTATCATGATAAACTGAGAAGACTTCAGTACTCCAGTACACACCACTCTATAACTATAAAAGCACATGTTCTGTGTGCTTGTCGGCAGGCCCTCCAAGAATTTCCCTCTGGTGGACCTTTGACCAGACTTATACTACTGCTCCCCCAGTGGTCCTTAATATTCATGTATTGCTTTTAACAATAAGACTATTTAGCTCTCTTACATTTTACCCATATATCTCAAAAACAAGGAGCTTGTATTCCTTTGTATTGTTCTGAACTCAATACTGTAGGAAAGGACTGGCTAATCAGCCATGGACACCTAATAAAACTTCTGTGGGTGATAGTCAATCGTTTCTATATTTCCATGAACTGATGATTTTTTTTATCACTCTTCATAAACTTCAGCAGATGTGTGGCAGAATTGTCAACTCTCTTCTTCCCTTTTCCCAGGTTTAGAGAATCCAACTGATAAGACATTTGGACATTTAGACCTATGGGTATGCCATAAACGTACTTCATCAGAATACCTTTAGACTAACATGAATGGTAACATGATCTGTATCGTGCACATGGGAATATGTTGGTGCTACACAAACATTGGGAAAAATATTTTTCTAAGCAACAGGAACATTTTTCAAAACTTTCTCAATAGCAGGTGCCGAAAAAGTACTCTCTGTAATGTAATGGTGTAGATAGGTGTGCAAAGCTTGCAGACCTGTTAATTTTATCCATCAGGATCACCTGTCGGTTCTCAGATGGCATAAAGCTGTTTGCCTGATAGTTTTTTCTAGCTCAGTAAACTTTATTTGTACATTGGGACTTATTTATCAAAACTACCCTTGTTGCCCATAGCAACCAATCAAAGCGCTGCTTTCATTTTTTCAGAGAGATTTCAGAAGTGAAATCTGAGCTCCGATTGATTGCTATAGACAACAAATACAGTTTTCTTTTATACAGTTTTGATAAATGAGGCCAATTGTTTTAGTTTTAATGATGTAAAAAGCTCAACAAAACCAGCTGCACAACTTCACGTTTTCCTATAGCATTAGGCTAATGAACAGAGCATTGATTAAAGCTATTCTATGGGTACAAATGACACAACACACAATTACTACTACAACAAAAAAATCATAGCTCTATGCTGTAGATGGAAAGCAACCTGCCAATATTATGGATGGAAAGCAAAATCCTATTGTAGCTGAAGACACATTTAGACAATAAGCAGAATTCTGTGTGAGTGTTGTACAATTGATTTTGCTGAGATAAAGGAAGGATAAATGCATCTTAAGAAAATAATCATTGCGAAAAACAACACTGAACGTAGCAAAGCTTACCTCTCCGTGACTCCAGCGTCATACAAACACCTAGGTGTTTAAAAACTTTCTGCTACTTTAACAAAGGCCTGACGTGACTTGGATAGGTACGGAAGAAAGGCAAGACTTGTTGGCGTGAAAACAAAACTAAGATGCTAGTAAACAGAATGTGCCATAATCTACCTTACATTAGACACTGTCTCTGAGGAAAGCTTGGGGTTTGGGACATAAATTGCAATTGAATACATTATAATACTAGCTTATACATTCAGTGTTACCCGAGTATTCATTGATACACTAGCTCTTTCCCTCTCTTTTTGACTTATGGTCTTATGCTGTTTCGAGGTCTCTGTAGCTCTTGATGTAGTGGCTTTTTCCAGCAATACTTGACGTCGGGCCTCACATTGTTCCGTTGGTTCGGAATGTCCTTGATGCACTGTATCCTCCTTTCTCTTTTTAAGTTTTGCCTCATCCTGTTCCAAGGTCTCTGCGGCCCTAGATATCCTGGCTCTTACCAGCTCATTTTTAAGTTGTAGGTTAAGTTGTTAAGTTGTCTCTCTTGATCACAGCAATTTTACCTCCTTTGCTTTCGACTGCACTTGTCCAATGGATTTGCATTTCTCAGAGGGATTCTGGATCTACCACACAGCTAAATTATTCACCACAGTGAATCAAAAAGCATCTATGCCATAGATTATACAATTGGCCTCATTTATTGAAACTGTGTAAAAAATTGTATTTGTTGCACATTAGAACCCATCATCATTCCTTAAATTGCTCTAGTAAAATGAAATCTGTGCCGTGACGGGTTGCTTTCAGAAACAAACACTTGAAACCCCCAGTGTTTTAATTTGGATCGTAAAGAGTATGTGAATCAAAGTTTGGTTAAGATCCATTAAGGCCTGTAGGAGCTTATGAAAACAAAGAGAGAGATATATAAACAAAATGTTCACTTCTATATACATGGATTTTATTTGAAGTGTTTCCTTTCAGGCCCCTAAAGAGAACTTAATGAATTGTTCATAATCAAACTTTTGCCTGAAGTAGCACTAGAATGTTCTCAATGCAGAACACTTGTGAAAATTCTGTTTATTCAATTCACCAGTATTCAAGTATATCTGTAGCTTCTTTGTTATGTGAAAAAATGAAGTTTAAGACTTCTGTCTATGTAGTAGAACCATATAATCCAGCACTTCCATACAGGTGGTAAATGAGGTCTTCTGGACCCTCTGGAATGTTAAAAAGTTTTAACGCTTTCTGTCATACACATGTGTCCTTCTTTACCTTTCTTCTTTGTTTGACATTTTCCAAGGTGATAAGCTTTGAAAAAATAACATGATTTTGTGGCACTCTGTTGGAAGATATACGCTCATTAACAAAAAACAATAATGAACTAAGGAATTGTTGGAATCAGATAAACTTTGTATGTTTAAAGGTAATGATAATATATATAAGTGATTACAATATTGGAGCAAAAGGAAAAATGTATTGGGTAAAATGATACAATTCAAAGGAGGCTCTAGCACCCTCTTGGGTGCTGTTGGGTTACGTGATGAGATACAGTTGATCATGGAGGCGTACAGGCTCCATATATCATCCTGAGGCATATTTGCCCACAGATGTTGCTACTTGGCCTCTTGATTCTGCACATGGTTGGCTGCTGAAGCTGATGTCCTAGCTGGTCACATATATGCTCGGTGATAAATCCACTCACTGGATAGGCCAAGGAAGTATAGACACTTGATGGAGGCATTCTTGGGAAACCTTTACTGTGTGTGGGTGAGCATTATCCTGCCTTTTGGATGCTTTGCCATGAGACAACACATGTGGCCACAGGTTTCCTGCACATTTCACTGAGCTTTTAGTGTCTCTCATACCACTACTAGTGGTGACTCACTGTTATATAGGATGACTCCCCACATCATCACACCAGCCTTTGGGGCAGCGTGTCGCTCTGAAACAAAGGCATGATTGAAGTGCTTACTATGAGGCTTCTGTACTTGAACATGACCGTGGTCAGCTCCCAAATAGAACTTGGATTTGTTGCTATAGACAATATGGTTTCAGTCCATAGCAGGCCAGGTTTGTTGTTCACGACATCACTGTAAACGAAGGGGATGGTTTTCAGGTATTAATGGCAGAACACATAATGGCTGCTGTGACACCAGATTTCTTTCTGCTAAGCACTTCGAAATGGTCCAGGCAGAGACAGGGGTCAAAAACGAAGGTACTACATGTGTCAAGGTGATGGACAACAAAACTGTTGGATCTGCTTGTGCTTGTTGGTGGATCACACGATTCTCTCTACTGGTAGTCTGTCTCGGCCGTCCGGAGTTTGTTCACCGTGTGTGCCCTTATATAACAGCTTGATCAAAATAGCCTAGATAATGGGAAATTAGTTGAAACAACCAAACTGTTTTGTTAAACGAAAGTGTATGCTATATTTGTTGGTGTATAGCCACCCAGTGGTTGTGCTGTAGTCCACCGTCTGTCTGGGGTTTAGCTAACATACTTTGATAACGTATTGAATTTGTGTAATTAAAAACTGGGGTATTTAATTTAAGTCTGTAGAAAAGTAGGAATGGAGACATTTGTATAATGCGCTAATGTATATACTGACTAATGTTCTAATATTTTACTGCATGTTATAGGTTGTTTTTAAAGCATATTTGCATAGTTAGTGGGTTCAAAAAAGATATAAGACCATGACATTCTGTATACCTACAGACCTTAATTGAAGCAGAAACACAAAAACTACTCTTGAAATGACCAGAAGACTATCCATCATGTTATAAAATTTTGTATGACAAGTACTTATAATTGCTGGAAAACATCCATATCTTCTATGTGGATCAATTTTCAGACATTTCATCCTAAATGAATTGAGCTATTAATGGACAGCATTACCAACAGAAAGATAGAGGTAGAACGCGCGGAATGAAGCTTGACTTACACATTTAATTTTTTTAATTAATAGCAGAAACAGTTAATACATCCTGCGCAAGCAGTGTGCCCTCTCTGGGCTTCATTATCCTCAACTTAGTGTGTTTTTTAAATTTTATTAACATGATGAAGACATTAATGCTGCAGTCTGATTGGTTCCTATAAGGCAACACTAACCTGCCACCAATCACAGACTAGAAATGTTGCAATGATGCACAGGCACTGCAACCCTTCTCACTGGGGACCTCTACTACTGGTCTACGCTTCTCACTGGGGACCTCTACTACTGGTCTACCCTTCTCACTGGGGACCTCTACGTCTGGTCTACCCTTCTCACTGGGAACCTCCACTTCTGGTCTACCCTTCTCACTGGGGACCTCTAGTTCTGGTCTACCCTTCTCACTGGGGACCTCTACTTCTGGTCTATCCTTCTTACTGGGGACCTCTACTACTGGTCTACCCTTCTTACTGGGGACCTCTACTTCTGGTCTACCCTTCTTACTGGGTACCTCTACTACTGGTCTACCCTTCTTACTGGGGACCTCTACTTCTGGTCTACCCTTCTCACTGGGGACCTCTACTTCTGGTCTACCCTTCTTACTGGGGACCTCTACTACTGGTCTACCCTTCTTACTGGGGACCTCTACTTCTGGTCTACCCTTCTCACTGGGGACCTCTACTTCGGGTTAATGTTTCCTCTAAGCTATGCATACGGGCAATGATAAAGTTTAAAAAAAACGGGAGACTGGATCTGGAGAGGTGTGGTGAGAGGTGAGTACAGGGTCTCTGGGGGCGCTGGTTCTGATTCCGCTGCGATATTTCGCAGGCAGAATCTGACCTGGCTGTGGGCACATGACTGCAGCAGCCAATCAGTGGTCACATGCTATAAGTACTGGCATCACCTCTGACATCACTAATTATTGCATTGGTCACATGCTGGCATGTAATTGATCCTGGCAAGCAACCAAAGATCAGTGGTGGACCCCTTATATCATCAGAGCTGGTGCTGTGGGAGATCTGCCAGGTGAATACTATCTGTTTTTTTATTTTATAACACTTGCTACCTTTATTTTGATTTTTCTATATCCCTGTTAATAGACTAAGTTGAAGGTGTTTTCCATTTTTAAAACATTGATGGCCTAAGCTCAGGATCGGTCATCAATAGTAGATCAATGCTGTTCCTTAGCCCACGAACCCTACCAATCAGCTATTCGCTTGTGCACTGATTTCTCCAGGAAGCAGAATGCACCATTCCCATTGCAGTGGTCAGGATTAGTAATGCAAGCCATTCATATTAAAGAGCATTTAGCCTGCAATACCCAGCCTGGCCACTGCAGTGGAATCAGAGCTATTTGATTCCTGCACAAATTTGCTCAGTATTTGTGCACATCAGCCCAGAGAACAATTGATTGGCAAGGATCCCTAATGATGAATTTCCATCGATCTATTATAGGATAGACCATCAATAGTTTACAACTGAACAACCCCTTTAACTCTGATGACATATACCGGATATAATTTATGAGGAAAGACAGAGAGAGGGCATATATTATTATGCATGTTGGCACATAGCTATCACATAGCTATATATTCTAATGTTATATTATGCTACTATGTGTTACAGCATATGTTATGTTCAAAGTAATTACACCTCAATTCCCTTTGCCTCACAAAAATATATTTTGCTGTTGTATTGATGTTTACATCATATTCTATTAAAATAAATAGTCAAATATGTGAATATCTCATGGGCTTCCGAAAGGGAGAAAAACTCTTAGTAATGTAGCAGACAAGAGGACAAATGTTTCACGGTTATGCAAGCACTGAGCTGCCAGAGCAAGCGGGCATTAGATCACTTAAAGCATTATTCTCTTAGACCATTTAGGAGAACTGCAAACATTTCAAAATACAGTAATTACTCTGATTTTGCTTACATCCCCACACACTCATAAGAGCTTAAATATTGTCTAGCAGATATTTCAGCTGGTTTATCCCTTTCTCTAAATCACTCTAATTGCTTCCTATATGAGTTCCCCAGCATTAGAAACAACAGGGGATAAATAAATATTCATGAATCCAAAGCACTATGATCACTTGAAATGACTGTCAACCTTAAGTATATCACAATGACCCGAAAATGGGATTTAAGCAGGATGTCCACTCATTTCTTATCTTTCATCCCCAGCAGTCTGCAAGTGGCATTTCAAACATGTGCAATCTGTTGACGTGAATATTACGCTATGTGGCCATGTAATAATAATACACATTAACGGTAATTTGTACTGTTAACCCTGTAACTAATTCACATAGAAATATCACCCTGTGTTGTCTGAACTGGACAAATATAAATTAGTAATACTATGTAGGAACCAAGATGCAGACTTAGTAAAGTATGTGTGTTTCATATGTCAGTCTATGAAAGATCAATTAACATAAGCCCTTTTAACCGTTTCCAATCCAAATTATATCCTAGTTTTCCTAGGGGGCTTACTCTTTTTCTGCTGTTACACAACGGCGCTATATGCTGGCTAAAGCCAGTACTGCATTAGGTGACACAGCAGAGAGGCTGGCAATATACAGTAAGAGAATCCTGACAAAAGTCTTCAAACATCAGGGCTGTACAGCCTTAAATCATAATGTCTTCAGAGGTCAGACAGTGGATTGGAAAGGGTTAATACACTTGTGCAATTTGGTCAGAAAATGAAATCTATGTCTGTTATGATTTGTGCCAAAATGTGCACTATTTTCTGGCTTTAGTAATAATACACGTCTAAACATTTTAAATCTTGTTAACTTTTCTTTTACCATGACAACTTCTTAAGGGTGCAGTCAGGTGAGTGGTTTTTTTGTGCATGTATAGGTGCGCAAAAAAAAATATCACACATCGCATGTAGAAAAATCGCATGAACGGGTGCATTTGCACTCACATGTCCTATGTTTTGCAGGTGCGATTTTTTTCGCGTATGTAAAAATCAGACATGTGACCACTTTCATTGGAAAGTATTGGTTTTAATAAAGCGCCTATATATGCGCAAAAGAATCGCTCGCCTGACTGCACCCTAAGGCGCACTATGTGCGCAAAAAAAACGCTCCACACATATTAATGATGAGTGTGACCGAAGCTCCGTTCCCATTGCTTTCAAGGGCTTATATTTCAAGTCATTCTCCAAAAATCACTGTGGGGGTTGCCTGCATCCCATTGCTTTCAATGAGGCGACTGCAGCATCGGCCCCATTGAAAGCAATGAGAAAACATCATGGTCCTCTGCCACAGCTGTGGCAGGGGATTCTTTGGTCTCCGCGGGGAGTCCCATCATCACTGAACATTGTGATAGTGCTGTCACAGTGTTCAGTGATGAGGAGACTCCCCTCAGGGATATTTTACGCACAGCACGGATGTCCTATCTTTTGCAGGTGGGAGTATTTCGTGCCTGTAAAAGACAGACATCTGAACACTACATAGGGATCCAGCAGGCAAGGGAAGTATATGTCCTTCATTTCTAGTTCTCATTCCTCTATGTAATCCACTTCAGGCTTTGCCTCAAAAAACTACATCAAAAACTGCAAGAGTGTTTCCCAAAAAATGCTGTGTGCGAAGCCACCCTTAAGGCTCAGTTTACTCCAAAATCTGAAGTAAACTGACCTATGACTCTTATTGGCTGAAATTCAGTGCTTCCTCTCTTTTTTTAAACCCTTGCTGACAACTACTGAATATGTTCAAAGAATATGTGTGGGGTTGGTATGGAACGGGCTTGAGACAGTCTTTGACTGCAGCTGCGATTTATGACAGCTCCAATAGTGACTCTTAGTAATTTACATGCTGCTGTCAATTAAGACAGTGGTATTTAAACCTACTGATAATAGTATAACGTCCAAGACAAATGAGTTACAGTAGAAGGTACAATGATTCTGACTAAGTAGTAAGTAGGGAGGGGGAGGGTAGCGGCTTTCTATGATTCTGTGTCACTTTACCCTGAAACAGCTGTCTGTGCATGGAGTCTGGCTTTACTTTTAATTCCCAGTCATTGTTACAAGTCTAACTTTGGCTTGAAGGAATGCTGCCTTCCAATAGGTGGCACTTTGGAAGTATTATTCCATCTCTCGTATTTGCATTTTACCCTTGTAAACAAGGCAGAACCCTGAAAAGGGATAATACATATGACATATATATGATTCCTTTTGAAGGTATCGAGTGGTTGAACGACATAATGTGATACTCTATATGAAACCCTACAAAAAGGAAAAATTATATTCTGTTAGTCCTGTTCTGTTTCACACTTTGAAGGGCCGTTAAATGGATACAAATTTGCTAGTATACAATTTTAGGGGATTATACTTGTGCTCTAATTTAAAAAACTTTGTCATAGTGATGGATTCTACCTACCCCTTTTCTCTATTTCATCGTGAGCCAAATGGGTGCTGCAGATGGCTTGGAATGGTGTTGGCATGATGATTTGTATTGTGATGGTGGTATGTTTATTGTATTGACCGTAGTCTTAAAATAAAGCTTGTGGAAACGTTCTGTGGGATACCCACCTTCCCTCTTCTCGCATCCATCTGTGCAACAGCGGGGAATGATGACATCATCACATACCTGTCTTGATTTCAAATACACTTTGCTGCTAAGTTTTAATAAAGTTGGTTGATGGACACAGTGATGTGTCCTCCCTCCCCCGCATGCTGACATCTATGTGATTGAGGGGAGGGTTGATCATAAAACAATCAAACAGATGTGGGATAATTGAGTTAGTGAGACAGAGTGCTATTTATACGGGACACAGTATTATAGTTATTACCCCCTGGACAGAGCAAAGGGCGGAACGTGTGCATCGGTGTGCAGGAATTTCCAGATCCTCGGTCATGTGCTGACACTTTATTATGTGCATGACATTGAGCTTGGTTGCACCTATTGCAGGTTGATATGAGCATGATTTCCTTTGGGAACGTCTTACAGTATATGTGTAATTTGAGTTGGTGTATTTCCCTTGTATTGGTGATGCATTTCCTTCATGTTCTGTTTTTTAAAATGGTTTTATTGTATATGTAATTTTCAATAAACAGTTTTTTAATGATAATTTCTGCAGACCTGTCTTGTACATTTTTTGGGTGCTACCTCTTTTAATGCCAACAACGTAATAGTTTTTGATTAAAACACTTGGCCTGGTTCAAATATGAGGGCTAAAGTTACAAACTTGCTATAGTATTAAAGTTCGAATCTTAGCCTCCAAATGATACTTGATTCTCATCACTCTGAAGTCAGAAGAAGGATCATAGCCTGTTACTGTCATCTGTTTCCCTGTACAACCTCCAGTGACCCTCCCGGAAGGCTACAGGAAGTTTTCTTGAACAAGATCTCACACGAGATCGAAACTCGTCCTCCGCAAGCACTAAGTAGCCATGATGTATTGAGCACATTTCTTTAATAAATCCAAGAAGTTATATTTCACAAAGTCCACGCTCCCAGAATTTATTCGTATTCCTGAACCAGTAGCCAGTGGGATCGAGTGGCAGTGGACGTGGATACTTCTGTGGCTGAAGGATATATTCATTGTAAGAAGGGATCTGGAGCAAGCACAACCAGACCTGGAGGTGAGAGGTCTCTATATATTGTTAAAATGTATCAACCTGAGTTGTCCCCAGTTCTAGTTATTTTAAGTTTACCGTTCACTCAGTTTTAGACACAACTTTACAGCGATATCATCTATGTGATACATTGCACTTCTTCTAAGGATTCATTCTTAGAACCTACAAAATGATATTTTAGACTAGAAGTAAATTGGATTATCATGAGAAGCCCAGGAGATACCTATCAACGCCATAAAATGTTGTTATGATGAAAAGAGTTATTGAATCACTTGTAAAGAAAATTAATTGAATATACATGAACAGTTTCTCCATGTCAGAAGTATCCGTTTCTGTCTGCTGCACTTTGCCATTCAGTGAATATCACTTTTTGTGTTTCAATTAATTTTCTGATGAAATTTTACAGCAGCAGAATACATGAAATAAATATATAGCAAAGGACCAAAATATACACCAAAAATACATCTGTATTACAATAATCAATACATATAAAAAATAACAGAGAAACAGGAACCATAAGATTACAAGTCTGCAACATGCTAAATGCTAAAACGATCCGATACAGACCTCCAAATATGTTTATTATATTGTTATGTATGTTTGCAAGTCTGAACTGGATCCTTTGGCATTTAGCTGTATGATGGTTGTATACTTTTTGTAATCCTCTAATGTGATGCTACAATCTTATGGATACGGTTTGTCTTTTGTCTTTCATATTTTTGAGTTATTGTAATAAAAACAGACTTTTGGTATGTTTTTTGATCCTGCGTTATATATTTTTTGGGTGTGCAATTACTGTAGATCATTTTATGCCAGACATTAATTTGGTGGTGTACAAGTCTGTTTATGGGATTAATAAGCAGCAGAATACAGCCACTAATAATCAATGTTGATAACATGATTAGCGTAAGATAATCACATTTGTTGTGCAGTGCACAAAACTTATTTCATAACTAAATGGACATAATTCTACAGTGGGGATCACCAATCTTTGGCTCTATACTGTAGCAAAATAACAAGTCTAAAGCCCCATTTATACGCAAAGATGATCGCTCAAAATTTGTTCAAAAGATAGGGAGAATGACAGTTTGAGCGATCATTTTGTATAAGCTGCTAATGGGCACTAAAGCTTATTAGTAGCTTATTAGCTTCATTTGCATGTAAGTGAGCCTCACTTTGCTGTATGCAGATAATAGCAGGTGGTCTGCTATCTGCATACAGTCCCTTTGTTCTGCCATGGGACTGCAGCTGAAAACAATGTTATTAGCACTCCCATGGAGAATCACAGCATGCGGTCCCTGCTGTCAGCTGCCTGGCCGAACTATAGATCCTAAACTCAACATAAAATCAGCACTCGGCTAAAATGCAAACAATGGTAGCATTTACACCTCAAACGGTGCCTTTTGAGTGAATTTTGAGTGATAATTGTCCCATAGAAATTGGGCTGTAGCCTGTCCTGCCAGATGTTTCAAATTCAAGTGAATGCTTCAAGTAGCAAACATTTTTGTATTTGCTATACAAGTACTGGGGTAATCCAAAACCCACAGTCTTTAACTTTATAATGCTTATTAATAAGATATCAAGGATATGCGACTATTATGTGGTTGTTGCAGGTCTGATCTCTGAGACCCCAACCTATCATGCCTTATTGTAATTCACCCTTATTTTCTTTAATGGGTATACATTTTGAGGCTTGCACTGCATACTGCTTGAAATCATCTGCTTCCAATCACCTTGTAAGTCCAGTCTTGCATCTTGGTCTGCTCAATGAGTACCTTGAGAGTCTCTGGTTATTGTATTATCACTTTCTGTCCTCTTAGATCCGGTGTTATACATAACTCAGACGCAATAATAGGGTCCTGAAAAGATGAGTATATACACTCTAGTACAAATGTGGATGACAAAAAAAATATGTAAGGAAACACAAAACAGGGGAAAAAAGGGAAACTGAACACATATGGAAAGACCCTAACTATAAGTGTTGTGATTGCCTTGATGATGGTGGTCGCATATCAGAAACCCGGGGAGACCCTGGCTCTTCCTACATGGGAGCAACAGTTAGATGTTATGTAAATATAAGAACCACAATTGTCCAGGAGATAGGATGTAACAAACACCCTAGATATAATAGTAAATATACAGCAGACTTAGCTTTGACTTGAGACATAGAACAAGCAAGGAACTCCCGACCAGATCAGATATAATTTCAGACTGAAAGTCTAGAACTGAGTAAGACAGGTGTCAAATAAGAGTCAATCTGTCAGGAAGTCAGATTGACTCCTGTTTGACCAGACCAGATCTTCAATAGTGTGATCAGACAGGGAGTCAGACCAGACCAAATAAAAAACTACCGTAGTGCCCTTCGTAAGGAAAAGCCAGAATAAATGTTTACAAACTGATGCCGATTGGTTGGTTGACTGACTGATGCCAAAATGACAGTGAGTATGCACTGGCACAAGGATTTCGTGGGCTGGAGCTGACATAGTGACATCACCCTTTTCCCGATCCTCAAGCACAGTCAATGTACTGTGACATCCTTTGTAGCTCATTATGAAGCTTCAAAACAAATTATGAAAAAGGTAATTTGCATTTTAACTCAAAAACTTTAAGTTGCTCATGGGGTGTCTCACATTGTTGCCTCCAGCAATCATCTGTAAACTGTGGAAATCCTAGCTGCAAGAGTTCAACATTTGAAGCTGCATAGCTGGATGAACCCCAAGTCTGTTTATCTATTTCTCCCTTTGAAACTTATATTTCTAGGACCATCATATGATATCAATCCATCAATTGATGGCATGAAATTAGTATATATGTGGTAGAGACAGGAAAATAAAATACAATTGCAGATTTCAGGATCAAATCACTGAAATAGGCAAACATGGTATAATATATGTGGGGCTAGCCACTAAGAATGTTAGATACTTTTTTTTTCTTTATGGAACTTCATATACACTAATAATTTACATAATGGTGAATGACTTTAACAAATTTGGTGCTTCGGTGCCACACCTATTTCTCTATTCACTTTTCCCAATTACCAAGCTAGAGGTAAAATATGTCTAAAACACAACATATATATGGCTCACCTCATTTACTCTATTTGGGGCAATTTGCAACAGATTTGTGATTCACTCTGAGTTGTTTGGTAACCCAATTAGTTTATCTGAACACGTGTTGAAATGTAAAAAGTCTATGCCAAACTGGATATGAGAAAAAATTAAACATCTCGGCACAGAAATCTTTATTTGTAATTGTATCATAATAAAATAGTATCTATAGTTTAATTTTTTTGTGTTTTATAAAATTACAATAATGTTCATTTTAATGAAGTAGTTTTAAAATATAGAGCATTTAAAAGTTTTTACCTGGCCAGGTTTGGAATACACAGTGAATAAAAGTGATTGACTTATTGGAGTCTGAATGCAGAATAGATTTTTTAAAAATTAGCTCATCTGTAATGATAATATCAAAACTTACATTCTGGAAAACATTGCGGCACAATAGGAAAAATAAATTATTATAATTATGTATGTATAATTATAATGCGCTTCAGTATATGGTCAACACATTGTAAGTTAATTTCAGCCAGGGTTAATATGGCTTTATAATAGGCTCTATGTAATACATGTCAAATGTTCAATAAAAATTTGCATGGGGGTACAAACATTCGACAGTACAAGGGTTGCCCTTGAAGGCACGTGTTAGATTCTCTCTGTAATGCTCAATGAGACAGAAATTCAATTTGCTTTATCCAGTCATATGCTCGAAGGATTTAGCAATGCTGATGATAAATTAGATGAGGGATATCTCATTATATTATGAAACAACCCTTAATAAGCTTCAAAACAGTTCACAATATCACTTTTCACCTCCATTGGTTTGAATTAAAAGAGATAAAGGGATAGGAAGTGGAAATCTCAGAAATTGTATCAAGTATTTTTTTTATATCATGAACACTTGGTCTTCATAAAAGTAGTATTTATAAAGTTCTGGCTTTATAATACATGATGCCAAACTAATGGGACTTTATATGAACGTGGGGCACACATTTGTTTTACTGCAGCCATACTTTCTATTTAAAAAAAGCTATGTGTTAATAAATCTCTGCTACCAAAATATGATTTTTTTTGTATTCGCACAATCATTTTGGAATAGTATAGCAGGTATTGCATAATCCAGTTAGATAGGAGCAACACTGTAAAAGTCATGCATTTGCTTAATTGTCAACCAACAAATTTCTTATTATGGAAACAGTTCTCCATTTAAAACAATGGCAGCTAAAACTTAGAGTTACCTACTATTGTCTTATATGGCTGTGTACCACTTTATAATAGCAAATAATATTATATTATATGGTTGAACAATAAGCAAATGGCAAGGAATGGCAATTTTGGGTTCCATCATTGCTCTTGCATTTCATAATTTCATTCTAATTTTAAAATGGCTGTTTATGGTAATTTATTAGAGGGTTCAACCTCCTTTCCAGACCCACTTTTAATACATGACTTAACAACTTTTTTTACAGAGTGACAGCTGACTGGTCTGTTATATGACTTTACTGCTGAGCAGCACTTAATGTGTTTGCTATAAGTAGTGTTGAGTAAAGCACCTGACTGGTACTCTGGTGAGCCCAGACTTTGACTCAATAACAGCCACAGCCAAAAAAAAACTATATTTGCCTTTGCCCTGTGCCAGTCACTGCACTGGCTGCCCGTTAAATACAGAATTCAATTTAAACTCACTACCTTTATCCACAAAGCCCTTCACAGCGCAGCACCCCCCTATATTGCCTCCCTCATCTCAATGTGTATAACATCCCTCACTCTCCACCTCGCCATACCGTGCACATCTCCAGCCCTTTACCTTCTGTATCACCCCATTACTTGTAGTATGTAAGCTCGTTGGAGCAGGACCCGCACCCCTAGTGTTTCCATCAACTGATTACTATGTAACCGTGGTTCTGTAATGTTTGTACTTTTGTCTTTCTGTATCCCCCTGTCTATGTAAGCGCTGCGGAATATGTTGGCGCTATGCAAATAAAGTTTATTATTATTATATTTGGAGCTTACTTTACAGCCAGTTACAGAGTGTATTTTTATGGCTTCCTTCACAAAGGATTGCACTTTATTGGCTTATGTCCTGTGTGTTGGGTTCTGTATATGTGGAAGGTGGCACCTTAAAATAAATCAGTACCAGTGGGCTTATTAGTTTGACACTGGACAACAATTTTTTTATTCCTGTCAAAGTCCCCCATATTTCTTTACCATTTATGAGATCATGGAAGTTATGCTTCTTCGAATGATGCATAATGTAAGTACAGTCAGTACTTTTAGGTTACACATCACTGCCAAAATCAAATAATATAATTAGGTATTGCTCCTTTGTTGAAAGTATAAATAGAAATTTGTTTGGAATTGTTATTGTTTGTTATGAAAAGTAGAACAATGCCAAGACTGTCATATTTACTAAATTTACCTTTTTGTTGTTGTTGTTGTTTAATGATGACTACATGTGCCTCGTAGTGTTTGGAACGTGATCCATAGAGAATGTTGCTCTAGTGATGGCATGTGTTTGATGGTTGGAAAGGGATATTCTAGTAATTATTTATTCATATATTAGGTTTCTCCTGGTTCTCTGCTTATTTGATGCTATTTCTGTGGAAGAACGCCTTCAAAATGACTTCCATTCTACATTCATTTAGAATGTATGTTTTATTTAGGCGAATGGTTGTGCATGTAAAACCCATTTAATTCATAGCATGTCCTGTAAATTACTGTAATCATTTTATAAACTCACAATTACCGGATAAGTAATGTCTTTGTTATATTTATTGATTGATCTCTCTAGTGTATTTCATTTACACCAGCAGTGACTTAAAATTTTCTAGGGAGTGGACTGCAATCTGAGCAATCCCGATTTATTAGCTAGCATATTTAGCACTTACTGTTCCTCTTGTATTGTGTCTCGGATATCTTCTGCCTACATGTTTCTTTTTCACTCCGTTATTACTCAGTGCTGTCGGATAAAATTAATTTCTCAGTAAAATATGAACCTGGCATACAGTATATATGGAAGCCGTTCTCAGAAAATTAGTGTGTATTGCCACATGACCCAGATGATAACATTGTTCTCTCTCCTGAAGTAACATCAGCGGAGGATACTATAATAAGCTTTAGGGTGGAATTCACAGCTATCATCTTGTTTGATGCCTTTACTGTTCCTATTAACCTTTATTCCGCATTGAAGTTTATAAAAGAGAACAAACTCAATTTCTTCTAAATTCTGTACTTTAATTGTCTGGAAAGTGATGAACCGTGGAATGTTATGACACTTGTTTTCAATACCATTAATAACCAACAATCATCTGTTGATATAATTAGTGTTCATTTCATTTGATACGTCTATAAAGAAAAACATACGATTTTATGGAAAACCATGAGAAAACAGATCCCTCATTAATATTCCTGTCATCTTTCTTTTTGGCTTCATGCACATAGTCACATTAGGCTCCATGCAAGTTTTACGTTTCTATGGTAAATGTAACATGGTGTACAAAGAAATCTATATTGTTCCTCTGTATATCTTTTCTAATGGGCCATAGAAATAAATTGTGCCAAGTTCACATGCCATATTATGCTGGTATTCTCCTCCAGGAGTATTGCTCCTATGTAAAAGTATGCTATATGAAGGGACTAGGCAGCACAGTGACTGGATATGGCTTCATAGTACCGAACCATACTCATGTTGTATGCATGAGGCCTAGATCTCCACAGTACTTTGCCAGAATAACCATTTGTGTTCCAAGGTTACTATTTCGACTGAAATTTATAGTACAAAGTTGGAACCACAGTTAGTCAGTTTAGACTCAACAGAAAAATATCTTGGTCACACAATCACCCATATAGAGAAATGTATATAAAATACTTCACTTCTCAAAGAAGAAATATGATCGATGAAGATCACTGAATATCTAGTCATCAGAAGCCACCTAACAGTCAATCTTTGAACTTATAGGACCATGATAAACAGTGGGTGACTCCCACATTAGTTCATAGAGTCCTTCTAGCTTTTTGACTTTTCTATAATGCAATGCTGTTTGTTGCTTTTCTTTCCTTTTTCATATGAAGTTTGCTAAGCAGCTGTGAAGCACAATGGAGAAATCAGATAGGCAGCTGCTGTAAAAAGGTCAAGATTTAAATAAAGCAAAGATATGAAGTAAGTGAAGGGAATGGTCAAATATAATGGAATACATCAACTTCTACTATTTTCCATCTTGTGTCTCAGCCTTAGAAATAATGTCGGCCAGCAGTTGAGTCCTCTCCCAGCAATAGGTTTTGTTAATATGACAATAAGAATCAATGTTTTAATCAGTACAGATCATAATTCTTTAAGTAACACATTGCTTAGTGTAAAATAAGAACTTTGCAAATAGTATCCAGATTTTCCAGATTGAAGCTTTCTTTATTTAGACAATAAAACAGACTTCATTTAAATTGATAAAATGGCTTAAAGTAAAATATAAATAATTAAAGGTAACAAGAGAATTTATTACAGTAGAGGACCAGGAGATTTACAGACTCAAGAACCCGGGGCTATGCTTACAGATGCATCCACCGCAGAAAAGAGTAAATGCATGGAGGACTTGGAGAACATTTTAAAGAGAACTTTCTGCAGTGATACATATAATAGCAGGGAGAGCCATGATTTATACCAAATTGTTATATATGTAAGAGTGACCTGTGATGATTTAGCACAGTGTTTCCCAACTCCAGTCCTTATGGCACCCCAACAGGGCATGTTTCCAGGATATCCTATTGTTAGAACACCTGTGGCAATGTCTGAGGCACTGATAATAATTGCCTGTGAGGAAATCCTGAAAACATGACCTGTTGGGGGTCCCTGGGGACTGGACTTGGGAAACACAGATTTTGCCTAATCAATTGAATCAATCTATAAAACAAGTTCCAATATATAAATTTTGTTATATGCTGTTATCGAATACATTCTTTACTAGTTCAAGCACTTCCATTTATAATCTGCACAGGCAAAAAATGTCTGCCCTGATGAAACGAACCCTGTAACTTGGATGCAATTTATGGTAGCCTGTATTTTTAATGCATTTCTGTAAGGCCATCAGTATGTTAATCACAGATTTATCATGGCACTGGCAGAGTGAGGACAGCATTCTTAAGATTTAGACACAAACCACTCGCTAGTTGTGCAATTGTGCAAGACAATGGCTTAAAACTTGAGCTCTGCTTTAAATATTTCAGTTGTTTGCTGATATTCCTGTCCAAGGATATACCAAAACCACAGGCACAATATATTGTGTTTGATTATGTTCAGACATGGTGAACTTACTTTAGTAGACGTCTGCAACTATAGTGAACGGGAATTAAAAAATCCGATTTACACAAAGGGATAAAAATCCCCAGGGAATTTACGGCATTTGGTTAATTTGTAAATCCACACCCCCTCCTACAGTATATGTCACCATTTGCAGTGCATTTCTTTTTTTTACAATATACTCTGAGAGAGATTTTGGCAATCTGTATCAAATTAGGTGTTTACCAAAACCCTTAATGCACGGTAAGAAATCATTTCTGCAAAATAAAAACTATGAATGGAAGATATAGTTAGACCTTACAAAGAATCTAGAAAATCTGATAGTCTGGCATTTGTTTCTAGCACAGAACTACAGGATAATTTAGACTCTTACTAGAATAGCAGCAAAAAGTTGTGCATATATAACAAGGAGAATAAGTCCTGTACATGAATGTAACATAAAGTCAGCCTGTCTCTCTCTCTCTCTCTCTCTCTCTCTCTATCTATCTATCTCATGTCTATCTGTTTCCTATCTATCTTCTATTTATCTCATGTCTATCTGTCTCCTATCTATCTATCTATCTATCTATCTCATATCTATCTATCTATCTATCTCCTATCTATCTCATATCTCCTATCTATCTATCTATCTATCTATCTATCTATCTATCTATCTATCTATCTATCTATCTATCTCTCTATCTCATATCTATTTCTCTATCTCATATCTATCTATGATAGTGAAATTGTAACATAAAGTCAGCCTGTCTATCTATCTATCTCATATCTATCTATCTATCTATCTATCTATCTATCTATCTATCTATCTATCTATCTATCTATCTATCTCATATCTATCTATCTCTCTCTCTCTATCTCATATCTATCTATCTATCTATCTATCTCATATCTATCTATCTCTCTCTCTCTATCTCATATCTATCTATTTCCTATCTATCCACCTCATGTCTATGTGTTTCCTATCTATCTTCTATTTATTTATCTATCTATCTCTCTATCTATTTCATATCTATCTATCTCTCTATCTCATATCTATCTATCTATTTCCTATCTATCTACCTCATGTCTATCTGTTTCCTATTTATCTATCTATCTATCTTCTATTTATCTATCTAGCTAGCTAGCTATCTCCTATCTAATATCTATCTATCTCCTATCTATCTATCTATCTATCTATCTATCTATCTATCGATCTCATATCTATCTATCTATCTCATATCTATCTATCTCATATCTATCTATCTGTCTATCTCATATCTATCTATTTCCTATCTATCTACCTCATGTCTATGTGTTTCCTATCTATCTATCTATCTATCTATCTTCTATTTATCTATCTATCTCTATATCTATTTCATATCTATCTATCTCTCTATCTCATATCTATCTATCTATTTCCTATCTATCTACCTCATGTCTATCTGTTTCCTATTTATCTATCTATCTCCTATCTATCTATCTATCTCCTATCTATCTATCTATCTATCTATCTATCTATCTATCTATCTATCTATCTATCTCCTATCTATCTATCTATCTATCTATCTGTCTATCTATCTCCTATCTATCTATCTCATATCTCATATCTATCTATCTCATATCTCCTATCTATCTATCTATCTATCTATCTATCTATCTATCTATCTATCTATCTATCTATCTATCTCTCTATCTCATATCTATCTCTCTATCTCATATCTATTTATGATAGTGAAATTGTTTTAAACCTCTGTCTTTTGGACCTATAAAGATGTACAAGATGTAATGTGAAATATAATCTCCCACATGTAGCAAAGCAAAGTTTACCATAATTCATACCACAATGCTACATACTCAATTAAATCCTGTAATTCTCTCTTTAGATCGTAAGGATTCAAGATAAGTAATACCAAAAATATCCAAATAATGACCATGTTGGAATAACAATGCAAACTAAAAAGTGTCAATAAATGACTTGTTAAATGAACCCGAGGCTCCAACACTTAACCAAAATTTCCTCTTCAGCACTAAAGTTTTTCGGTGACCTTGTCTAATATGTTGTGACTGCATCCAAATCTATTATCCTTTATTGTACCATATAAGAACCACGAGAGACATGTCAAAGACTGATTAATGTTTCATATATTAAAGAACATTAGAGAGGAAATGCATAAACCATCCCACTATTTTACAGCTTGAGAATTGGAAGTGTTATGTTCTCCTCCCAGGATACATCAAAGATATCATAGCCAAAGAGTGTAAAGGGCAAATACTCCATAGTCAGTAAAACAAGCCAGGAGTACAAGCCAATAAATAGCTGACCATGAGCTTTCTATTTCTTGTAAGCTCATCTTGCTGGTAGCCATAGGCATAAAAGTTGATCGCATGAAGTAGAAAGCATATAAAATTCATAAGACTGTCAAGCTTTTTCAAACTATCTAATGTCTCAGTGTGAGGATTGGATTTCACAAATTTGGACTTTCCTCCCAGCATTGTATAAATCAAATTCTTCCTCTCTGTTATTATGTGCTTTGTCTTTCCATACTAGTTTGTGCTCTGCAAAGCTGTCTTCAACGTGCAACGATTTACAAGATATGGTATTAAAGGATATGGTAATAAAATAGCTTTAGAGAAACTATAATTCTAAGAAATAAGACATGATACGGCCAGATTCTGCAAAGCAGATTTGTGAATATTTTCATGCTTTCCATATTAAATTTCCAAATTTTAAATAAATAAGAAAACGGTATTCTTCGACCCTCGTTGCACAGTAAGCAGACATATTTTGCCATAATGCTTAATAATAATCTTTATTTATATAGCGCCACCATATTCCGCAGCGCTTACAAGACAGGGGAGATAACACAAGACAACGGTTACATGAAGTAATCAATTGATGGAAACGAGCTTACATATAATAAGAATAAGACTAACAAAAGTAATCATAATTGTTATTAATAATGCTACATTAACTCTTTCCAATCCACTGTTGGATGTCTTCCAATATTCTGATTGAAGCCTGTGCAGCAACCAAACTTAGAAGACATTTCACAGGGTATTCTTATTTCTTACTGTATATTGCCAGCCGATCTGCTGTTGGAGCTTCTCCGGGGCATGCCATACTCCACTATTGGCTGTAGCCAGCAGATGGCACTGTTGTATAACAGCAGACAGAGAAAGCCCCCTAGGAAACCCTGAATCTAACATTGGATTGGAAAGGAATAAAATATATTATTTAAAAAAATAATGTAAAGTAAATCTATTTATTTTAAAACGTATCCTTACGTACAAATTTAATAAATGATACTAAGTGTATGTGCACTCAGTGTTTACACATATGCCCAACCGGGGTCAATAAACACCAATGAGCTCTATGGATGCAAAAACAATGCAGGTGCTCTGCCATACAGTTGTCCATGAGTTATATCTTTTTAACATGGGAGACTCTGAATGATGTATGCAACTGTACAATACAAGTTGCATACATCAGGGCTTTATGTTTGCCACATATTTAGTCAAATGCTTTGCAAGGCGTAAGCTAAATGTAAAGTGAAAATGCCATAAGAAAAAAGCTGTAAAAATACCAGTAAATTCTTGGTTATGGAAGCAATAAAGGCTGGCTGCAGACAGGTATATTTGCATTGCGGAATCCGGATCAGGCGTCCGCCTCCAGGTTCCGCAGCAAAAGCCTTCCACAGCATGCTATAGAAAAACGTTTCTTTCCTGCACACGAGTGGAAATCAATTGCAATTTTCCGCTGGCGGACGAAAAATCACAGCATGTTCTATTTTATTGCACGCTTTGCATGGACCACGTCTATTGAAGTCAATGGAATGCATTTGACCCGTGGCCCATTCGCAATTAACATTGCCTAGCGACAGTGCGGGAAAATCTGTACTGTGTATGTCCACTGGTAAGCCATCTAGGCCATACGCAAGCACAGAAAACGAAAATAAATGACAGGTACACGGGGTCACCGGCTGGGCACAGGGTCGAATTCCAGTGCGGGATCCTGCTTCCGGAATCCGACCTGGCCGTGTGCAGTTGGCCTAAAAAAGTTAAAGCTGAGCCAGTGTGATTGCTTTTACTTAGTTTTTCATTGTTGTTAATAATCTACTTACAGGGCTACTTTTCTATCAACTGTAATAAGAAAAACCATTGTGAACCAGTCAAGAAAAGAAAACTTTCTAATCTAGTAATCTTGTAATGTTGTATCTCTGTGACTCTTGTGAATGTGGCATACTTGTAATAATGGGTAACTGCAATCACACAGTAATTTTCTGCAGCAACATCGTAACATCTGTTACCTTCAGCCTTGATGACTGATTAGGTGGTATTGGATGGTAAAACACTGATAATACAACTTAGCTTTTCTTTTAAGTTGACACATCTGTAAAGTTACCATATTTCAGTGTGACTAAAAGGGATTGCCTCAACTAAAACGGACATCATAGAGGAGGTCTCCAACTTGAGACCCTCCCTATTAGCCAGAGCATAGAGTTGCTCAGAAAAAGATGATTCTTTCCTAGCACATTCGTTCTCATCATGTACATGTTACATGGTCATTTATGTCATCAATCCATTGATTTAAATGGGTTATCTGGAATACTACATTCTATCTTCAGCACTGGCATAACTATAGGGGATGCAGGGGATGCAGTTGCACCCAGGTCCAGGAGCCTTAAGGGGCCCGTAAGGCCTCTCTTCTTCATATAGGGAGCCCAGTACTATGAATAAAGAATTATAGTTGGGGACCCTCTTACAGGTTTTGTATTGGGGCCCAGGAGCTTCAAGCTACACCTCTATGTTAAGGGGTTAAGAAGGGTTGGGGGGCCCCAAGATAACTTTTGCATCCGGGCCCATGAGCTTCTAGCTACGCCCCTCACCTGCAGCAGGAATCACCTTTCACTGGTGATATCGGCTGTTGTAAGCTTCATGACCCAGGGTGATAAGCTGATCGCTGAAGAGGCTTTCTTTCAAAAATAAGTTAATTTTTTAATACTTTGTCTGTGGACCACATGATGTATTTGCTATAAATACTGTATATACACATCTGTACTTTTTTGAGAACAGAAAATTAATCCATATTCCAGAAAGTTAGACGAAGTTCAGTATACATATATACAAAACTGCCAAATCAAAATGAATGAAAAAAGTGAAATAACGTAAACTTTTTGTCAGCCGACTCCATTTAGCCAAAATACCCTTTAACAATCTTTTATTGAGCCCTTTGCAGCAAAAAGTCTCTTTAATTTATGAGATCATTGAAAAGAAATTGAATAACATCTGGGAACATTAGTGGCAATGTCATTCTATTTTATGGTTTGAAATGTGTGTGTTTTAATCTCGCCTGTCATGTTAATTACCATAATAGTGAAGATTTTATCAATACTTCAAGTAAACTGGGAATAAAACATTTACACATTTTTACCTATCTCATTTAATTAGGTTCATTTGCAAAGTCATAGAAATACAATTTAATTTTGTCAAAAAAGTTCACACATCTCTCTCTTGTTGTGCGGAGCTGTGAAGGCATTATTAACTTATTACTTTACAGACTGATGATACTGCTGGCAAAGTTTTCTACAGTCCATGTTATCAATGTCGACTGAATGAGAAACTATTTAAATTGGCATAATAATGAGAAATATCAACTGAGAGGTATCCGCACGCATCAAGTGGATATGCTAATCAGCCTCTTTATGTGTATTTTCAGGGGCCCGATAAATAACATCTTTTACTTGTGGTTTCTATGAGATAATTCTGCAGATATCGTTGTATATTAATAATAATAAGAAGAATAAATACAATATTACTGATTCACTTTTAATTATTCCTACTTTACCAAATGTGCAATTAGGTTTGTGTTTATTTCTTAAATGGAATTCTGCCAATTCTTTTTTTTTTACTGGAGTTATTTTTAAACACAACCAATACGCATTGCATCATTATGTGCAGCACCAAAATGAACCAATTAATTATAAAGTTACATAACTATGCACCATTTGTCTAATAAAATCCTTTGCATATACATACACTGAGGCCTCGTTCACACGGGCAACAAAGTCACACGATTTTCTGGTGATGGGACAGTGCTACAAATATCATGTATGTGAAGCCGATGCTTTCCGGTGGGTTCCTTCACATTTGCGATGCTTTGTAGTATGCAACATTGCTAGTCCAAAACCTCGCTGTTTGCGCGATATGCACGCAACCTGTGAAGTTTTGTACCCAATGTTTCCCTATGGAAAATGTAGCCAATGTTTAATTTCCTCTCTGTTGCATCGCATTGCAGGAAAACGTGGTTTCCTACTGTCAATGCCATAAACTAAGCCCTAGTTACAGGGAAAAATAAAAAACAAGTATCCATCACCTTAGAAGCGCTGTCCGATGCCGCTGCAGCCTGCTCCATGTCCCCAACAATGTTCTTCTTCCTCTCTTCTGGCCGGGGATTGAAAAACCCCTGCCTTCTGGAATCGCTGCCTCTGATTGGCTGACGCTTAGCCAATCAGAGCCAGGACCCGATAAATAGCTGTCATTGGTTCGTCAACTGCTGGCTCTGCAAAGCTTCCAGGAGGTGGGGATCTTTCAATCCCTAGCCAGAAATGATGAAGAAGAACAGTGTACGTTTTAAAAAAACATTTCCCTGCAAGTAGGGCTTAGTTTCAGGGTAAGGCTTATACTTCAAGACCCCCTTACCCCCGAAAATCCTCGCAAGTCGTGCCACAAAATTGCAGTAGTGCCGCAAGACACAGCAGCGATATCGCATGGACCACCAATGCAATATTGCTGCCTTTTTCTCGCGGTGATATCATGTCACCCATGTGAAGGAGGCCTTAAGGTCTGTTTCACATGGGCTACAAAATCGCAAGATTTTGTAGCGATGCAACATCACTACAAAACGCATGTATGTGAAGCCCATGGTCTCCAATGGGTTCTTTCACATGAGATGTTTTGTAGCCTGCAGGAACCCATTGGAAACCATGAGCTTTACATACATGCGTTTTGTAGCGATGTCGCCTTGCTACAAAATCTCACGATTTTGTAGCCCGTGTGAGAGAGGACTCGGCCGTATACGATTTTGTAGTGATGTGACAGTGCTACAAATTGCATGTATGTAGAGCCCATGCATTTTTGTAGTCTTGCAATGTCGCAGACTACAAGACATCGCTCGTGTGGAAGAACCCATAGGAAATATTGGTTCCTCTACGCAAGCGATGTCTTGAACTCTGCGACATTGCAAGACTACAAAGTCACAGCATGCTCTATACAGCCACGATTTGCTATGTTTTTGTAGCCTATGTTTTCCTATGGAGCATCCTTGTTTATTTGCATCGCATCGCAGGAACTTTTAACTTTCGCAGGGAGACATGCAAGTGTCATGGCAGCCTGGGGCCTTCTGAAAGGCCCAAGGGCTGTCTTGGCAGTGTGCCTATCAAGCTATCCTTGTGGGGTGGCTTGATAGACTGTCTGTCAGATCACAGTATGATGTAATGCTATGCATCATACTGCAGGAGCGATCAAAGCATCACTATTTGTGGTCCCCCTACAAAAGAAAAAATAGGAACAATAAAGTTTTACTAATTGTTGAAAAAAAAAGAGTAATAAAAGTATAAAAAAAAACTTTTATTTACAATAAAAAAATCTAAATAATAAAACAAAAAAACCTATTTCATATCGCTGCGTTTGTAAAATTCGATCTATCAAAGTAATGTGTTATTTACCCCGCACAGTGAATGTCGTAAGAAAAAATAAAGAGTGCCAGAGATGCCCTTTTTTGGTCATCCTGTGTTTAAGAAAAAATGCAATAAAAGCGATCAAATGTATGTATTTAAAAACACCAATGCAAACTACAGGATTTCCTGCAAAAAATGAGCTCTTGCACAACTATATCAATGGAAAATGTTATTGCGCGCAGAAGATGGCGGCAGAAAATGATAAAAAAATAAATAAATGACTGAAAAAAATACAAGTAGTACAGCAAAAAAAAATCTATACAAGTTTGGTATCGTAGTAATCAGACTGACCCATAGAATAAAGTTATCATGTCATTTTTGTTACAGTTCATGCGCCGTAGAAACAAGACGCACCGAAAGATGGCGGAATGCCCTTTTTTTTAACTTTACTCCACTTAGAGTATTTTATAAGTTTTTCAGTACATTATATGGTACACTAAATAGCACAATTAAAAAATACAACTCTTCTCACAAAAAACAAGCTTTTGAACAACTATATTGATAGATAAATAAAAAAGTTATGTTTTTTTAAAAAGGGGGAGGAAAAAAAGAAAAATGGAAAAAAAAGGGTCACGTCATTAAGGAGTTAAACATATCAGTTTATATGCAGCTTCACCAAATATCTTATTTCAGGAGATACTTTACATGGAGTAATACTTAAAGGGGTTGTCCCGCGGCAGCAAGTGGGTCTATACACTTCTGTATGGCCATATTAATGCACTTTGTAATGTACATTGTGCATTAATTATGAGCCATACAGAAGTTATAAGAAGTTTTTCACTTACCTGCTCCGTTGCTAGCGTCCTCGTTTCCATGGAGCCGACTAATTTTCGCCGTCTAATGGCCAAATTAGCCGCGCTTGCGCAGTCCGGGTCTTCTTCTTTGCTGAATGGGGCTCCGTGTAGCTCCGTGTAGCTCCGCCCCGTCACGTGCCGATTCCAGCCAATCAGGAGGCTGGAATCGGCAATGGACCGCACAGAAGCCCTGCGGTCCACCGAGTGAGAAGATCCCCGCGGCCATCTTCATCAGGTAAGTAAGAAGTCACCGGAGCACGGGGATTCAGGTAAGCACTGTGCGGTGATCTTTTTTAACCCCTGCATCGGGGTTGTCTCGCGCCGAACGGGGGGGGGGGGTTGAAAAAAAAAAAAAAACCCGTTTCGGCGCGGGACAACCCCTTTAATATTTAGGGGTGCCAGTTATGTTGACCACAGCTATACCTCTCCCATAATGGCCATGCTTTATATTCTCATATTAGAAGCTCATACTGCATAGTAATCATCTGCAAGTAGAGATATGAAACCTACATATATAAGGACTGAAAATAGACCATCTCCCAATGCAACCATCATCCAACCCTAAGGCCCCCCTCACACAGGGCGTTTGCAGAAACGCAGCGTTTTTCAACGCTGCGTTTACCGCAGATTCCGCCCCGTTTCAGCAGCGCTGGCATACTTTATGCCAGCGTTTTGAGCTCAGCTGAAAACGCAGCCAAGGATGCTGAAAAGAAAAAAAAAAGTAATACTCACCTAGCCACTGCAGCCGCTGGTCTCTGCCACTGATCCGGGCTTCCTCGGCACTCCCAAGTCTATTACCGGAGGCCAGGTTTGAGAACCCCGCCTCCAGCAATAGAGTGCTGTGATTGGTTGTCGGTGCTTGCTCGATGCCCAATCACAGCCCTTCATTGACTGTCTCAGCCAATCAGTGCTTGCCAGCGCTGATTGGCTGAGACAGTCAATGAAGGGCTGTGATTTTGCATTGAGCGTGCCGATAACCAATCACAGCACTCTATTGCCGGAGGCGGGGTTCTCAAACCTGGCCTACGGCAATAGACTTGTGAATGCAGGGGAAGCCCGGATCAGCGGCAGAGACCAGCGTCTGTGTCCCGGACCGCAGCGGCTAGGTGAGTATTGCTTTTTTTTTCTTCTCTACCTAGCTGGGACTGATTTTCGGGGTAGGGCTTCTATTGCAAGCCCTCACCCCGAAAATCGGTGAGCGGTTAACGCTGCCAAAAACGCGGCACCAAGTGTGGCCGCGTTTTCAGCAGTGCTAAAACTGCTGCCCATTCATTTTAATGGGAGACGTAGGGCTGAAAACGCCCCAAAATAGAACTTGCATCGCTGTCAAAGCGCAGCGTTAGGAGGCGCTGCGTTTTCAGCCCTGTGTGAGCAGCCCCATTGAAATGAATGGGAGTGTTGTATAGCGTTTAGTGCTGGGCTGAAAAGGCAGCGCTAAACGCTGTATAAAACGCCCTGTGTGAGGGAGGCCTAACTGTTAGCAATTCGCACGTGTCCCCTGCGACCCTTCCATGGGTACACAAGTCTTGTTGCTATGATTAAGAAGCAGTTTGTTCAAAAAACAGGTAATATCAGCAATATTTCCTGGGATGTTCTCTTATGTGGATGTAAAGAAGAAAAAAAAGAATATTTTTAATTTTTGGATGACTCTTGTGGCTTATGGAAAATCTGTGAATAAAGAAACAATACTGGTATTTCGGCACTGCTCTCCAATAAATTGTGACCGACAGTAGGATAAAATTATCCAACCTCTTTTTTATTATTTAAAACCAGTGGATACGCGTTTCGGGGTAGGCCCCTTCATCAGTCAGGCAGGGTAGGACATCACTCTTGGGACTGGAGGATAATCCCAGAAGCGCTGGTGGTAAAGCCTGAGACAGAGAAGTGAAAATGGGACTACTATGTAGATAAGATCTTGGGATGTACAATTCTCAGGCTCCTACAGTGTATTTCAGTATTTTACTTTTTTCAGCTAGTTTTCTTAAGAGTTGTCAAAAATCCCTTATTCTGTTGTACAGGGCAAAGAAATAGAATTTAAAAGGCTTGGAAGCCCAACATATTGCTATTGCATCCCCCTTGTGTACATTTCTGGTAATTGCCATTCAGGCAGCTTTCCGATATACAATGTTTTTAAATATTTCTCTGAAAAGGAAGTTTTCCATTAACTGTGACTCTTGTTTTTTCTGCCAACAGCAAACAATTATCTGGCACTGAGTTAGTTAAAGGAAAACTGGTCTGTGATAAATGCAATGCTTTTACAGAAACATTTAGTTAAAGGTCTCTTTTTTTATCTTGAAGAAGGCTAAACACGGAGGCTCAATGTGACCTTTGTCTCTCAGATATAAATTCTGCGTCTCAGTGCCGGCCAATGACATGTCAATATATAGTTTTTGAAAAGGCTGAATAATAAATAAATTTCATTATTCCATCAAGATGAGAGAGAAAGCTACTGAGATTGAGAAAGATGGACTCAGATTTCCATCTCCGATGAGAAATCAAGAGTATGCCAGGAGAAATAAACAGCGAACCAAAGGCCACGATGACTGTTATTATCAGATGTCCAAAAAACAGAAAAATTGCAGAGATTATGCCCTTGCAATTTCAGCGATGTTTTTTATTATCGCTGGTCAGGCTTGTCAGTATTAATATTCTAGTTCACATCCGTTCGCCTAGTTATTACTCTTCCTGTATGTCGATAAAAGGTTCTAAAGGGCAATACAGTGATTGTAATTTAAATCATTATTATTGAATGACATTCAGTTTGGTAGAAATATATTTTTAATACGATTCATTTTGTAGGTTGGGATGCTTGAATATATTTGAACTCACGTAAAAGACATTTCACATTAACGACCAACTCTTGTACTAGGACATCTTTTACAAACATCGCTCCCCTATTTTGACTACTAAATTGCACAGCTGTATTCACTTAAAGTATACCTGCACTTTGAGATGAGTTTTCAGGACTAGCTGCCGTATGTGTACATGAGGGATAACACCTTATCTGACCATTGTATGACTTGTATCTTGCATTTCTCACCCCCTGTTTCCCCCACAGACTGTATCTCTTTCAGTTATACCTGAGCTGGTGGGAGGAGACTAGTTACTATGATATACATATATATACTGCACATGAAAAAAAACTGCACATTTATGGGGGACAATGTGCAGCAGCACTGAGCAGTGTATAAGTGATTTCAGTAACTATGAGATAGTAAATAAATAATAATAAACTTCATTTATATAGCGCCAACATATTCTGCTGCGCTTACAAAACAGGGGGGTAACAGATAGAAAAAACAAAGATACAAAAACCACGGTTACATGAAGTAATCAATTGATGGAAACAGTAGGGGTGAGGGTCCTGCTCCAACGAGCTTACATACTACAGATAATGGGGTGATACACAAGGGGAAGGGGTTGGAGATGTGCATAGAATGGCGAGGTGGAGCGTGTGGGATGCTATACACATATACAATGGTTAGCCTTGAGCCTTATAGTGGCTGCTTTGGTATGCCTGCAGGGGGTGGTTGATTACAGCTAGCATGGATTGCAATCAGTAGGACAGGGAGCATGTTATCAGGCGGAGTAAAGGGGATGTGGTATGCCTCCCTGAAGAGATGCGTTTTTAGAGCACGCCTGAAGTTCTGTGTGTCAGTAATTATACAGATATTTTTGGGTAGTGCGTTCCAGAGGTCTGTGGCTACTCTGGAGAAGTCTTGGAGGCGGAAATGAGAGGTTCAAATTAAAAGGGTGCTTAATCTGATTTTGTTAGCGGAGCGGAGGGCGCGGACTGGGTGGTGGATTGAGATGAGGGAGGCAATGTAGGGCGGTGTGAGGCTATGGAGAACTTTATAGATGAAGGTAGTGAGTTTGAATTGGATTCTATGTTTGATGGGCAGCCAGTGCAATGACTGGCACAGGGCAGAGACGTCCGCATAGTGGCCGGACAGGAAGGTGAGTCTGGCTGCCGCATTGAGGATGGATTGGAGAGGGGAGAGTCTGGTGCAGGGGAGGCCGATCAGCAACGAGTTGCAATACAGGAGCCAGATGTTGTGAGTCTTTCTTCCTTCTCACTTTTCCCCTTTACATAGACTTCTATGAGCAGCATGAGACAACAAGCCCCCACTTTTTGTGTCCAATCTCTGTGTCTCTACTACTACAGACAGATTTCACATGACAACAGGCAGTGGACAGAAAATTAGAAGCAAGAGAGATCGATAGTAGTCAGCAATTTAGAGTGATTTTTCAGAACAAAAACATCATTTTAGCTAAAAATTAAGTGATTTGCACTTTTGTTAGTTATTGCATTGGCTTTCACGTAAGCACACATTGCCTCAAACTGTGCAGATCATTTAAAGGGATTGCTTCATGAAGACAACTCCTTTCTGTATGCCCTATTAGGACATGTGGATATGTTGGCATAAAGGCCCATTTAGACACAACAATTATCGCTCAAAATTCAAAAACTGTACTTTGAGCGATACTCGTTGTGTCTTAACGGGCAGCCATCGTGCACTATTTGGTCATCACTGATTTCAAGCAAGCTACAAATCACCAATGACTGTTGTCAGCGCTGCACGCTGATTTTCTAAGCAGGCACTGCTAATGGCATTCTTTCAGCTGGTATCCCACTGGAACTTCTCAGCGGGATACCAGCTGAAAGCTCAGAGAACAACACTGCTGATAACTGCAAGAACAAAGCAGATTTTTGCATATACAAAACAGCTGCTGTTCTCGGACTTATCAGCAGTGTAGCAGTGTATCAGCTGCTGCAATTTAGCTACGTAAGAGTTATGCAAAGATGATCCCTCAAAACTATCACTCAAACTTTTGAGCAGTTTTCAGTGTAAATGGGCCTTAAGGCTTCCTCCTCCAGCCCCCCTAGAGTGGGGATCCATTATCAAACTATGAATGTCTGTCAGACCTGCCCTGTCTGTAAAAGGGTACTCCAGCATGAACTGTGTATCTTCAGACTGTGCTAGTGCAGTGACATAAAATGGAACCCAATGTTCATTTATGCTGTGTTTATGCAAACTGTTATGATTATGTGTGCTTTTTTCTGGTACTTTTTCCGTGTAACTGTACCTTTAACCCTTTCCAATCCACTGTCTGACGTCTTTCAACATTTTGGTTGAAGGCTGTACAGCTCCGATATCGGAAGACGTCCGACAGGGTATTCTTACTGTATATTGCTGGCCGCTCTGTTGTCGGGGGCCTCTCCAGCATGTCACATACCACAGTACTGTCTCTAGCCAGCAGATGGTGCCATTGTATAATGGCAGAAAGAGAAAAACCTCTAGAAAACCCTGAATCTAAAATTGGATTGCAAAGGGTTAATACTGTCTTGTGCTGTAAGTGACAATACTGCATTGGCTAGGACTATAGTTATGTGTGGAGATACAGTAGCACAGTGCCACGGAGGCTCCATTCTATGTGGGAACAGTTCATGAAAAAAAGGTTTGGCTAGTGCACCTTGTGGTTGGTCTATCAGAAATAGGGAGTGATAACGTATTGGGCAGGGCATTGCAAGTCTTGAACAATATTCATCAATGAAGTGGTCCTGTGGCTGGGGTTGAGCATGTGAATGAGGAGCAGTGACACTGAGACCTGACTGAGCAGTTTTGGATGTCCTTTAGTGTTTTGGACCCACTGTGGACTGCTTTGCGGTTTGGTCAGTCATGAGGAAGAACCCGGTGACCATAGAAGTCCTGAGAATTCAACAAGTGGTTGAGGAACACTTTCAGCTTGGCTGAGAACAAATGAAAGCTATGACACTGGATGATTTGTGTGACCAGATACTGAGATCTTGCCAACCCCCTAGTCTCTATGCACCATCTCTTATGAGTTGCTCCATGAACAATATGCAAACTACAAACTCTGGACTGTGTGTCTAATAGAGACCGCTCCTGTTGTGTGTTACTACTAGGAACCTCCATGCTGTGCATCCATCTAAGACTGTTATATGTTAAGGCCTATTTACACAGAGCGATGATCGCTCAAAAATGGCAAAAAAGTGATCGTTCGAGCGATAACTGTTGGGTCTAAATGCGCGCCCATCGTGCACTTTTCGTGCACTGGTAGCTGATCATTAAATTCAGTCCAACCTAAAAATTATTGTTCACTCTTATCAGCAGTTCTCCACGGGGAGTGCTGATAGCATTGTTTCCCCATGGAGAACAAAGGAGCTGAATACAGATAAGAGCCCTCAGGCTATTACCTGCATTCAGCGAAGGCTTCATTTGCACACTTAATTGGTACTTAAGTAGCTGAATAGACACTTAATAGTTTATCCAAAATGATCGCTCAAAGCTCTCACTCAAACTGTCGTTTGAGCAATCTTTGAGCGATCATCGCTCTGTGTAAATGGGCCTTTAGAACCACTAAGCAGAGTGCATTGTTTTAGCTATCATGATAGTTGCTACAGACGGAGTAAAGTTGCTTCATTTGAACTGTTGTGTTTCCACCTCCTTACTGCCCCATTGTCAAGGTTTCCCAAGTCAAGGTCAAGGGGCATGCAGAGAAAATCTTTTATGCCCATTACATAGTTGTCCATTCCTTTGAATAGCATGTACTATTTCCATTTCAGCAACCATATTTCCAGAAATAGCTTCAACTTGCAATGACAGCTGATGGCAAGAAATTTCTTGAGCTTAGTTTGCAGTGATTAATTTAAAAATAGGCTGTCATGATGATACAATCCCTTATTGGACCCCCACCAATCACAATTAATTTTCTTCCAGTGGAATTTCCCTTAAATACGGCATTCTTACAATATGATAATCAAGTACATGAAGGGAGAGGAAACTGAACCTGGAACCACTATGAATGTTTTTAGAAGAATTAGGCCGCCTGCACATGGGCGGATTTGCATTGCTGAAACCGGAGCAGGCATTCACCTATGGATTCCGCAGCATATCCAGCATCCATAGCATGCTATGGCAATATGCGATTGCAGGTCCACGAGCGGAAATTGATTGCAATTTTACGTTTGTGGAGAAGAAATTGCAGCATGCTGCGATTTTGTGTGAGCTTTCCACGGACAGCTTCCATTGAAGTCAATAGAAGCCATCTTTCCCATAGCCATTCCGCAATAATCATTGCGGTAAGCTCACGGAAGCCGCATCATCGCCTAGCAATGGTGCAGCATCATCTGTACTGCGCATGTGCATTGGCGCGCCAGCACATCCGCAGCAAAGGAAGCAAGACAGTGGACAGGTACCAGGTCGAATCCCACTGCGGGATCCTGCATTCGGAATCTGACCCAGCCGCGTGCAGATGGCTTTATTCTTACCACGGTACCACTATTCTAACTTATTCCATATCATTCTTTTAAACATAGTCACAAACTTTTACAATATTATGCGCCATCAATAAAGTAGCTAAATATACAATTACCATCGTTAATGGATTAAATTGTAAGGAAATTAATTCCTCTCACATCTGTGTGTAATATGGCGAGCATTTTGTTGCACATAATTACAAGATGTGGTTTGTTTTCTAGCAAATGTTAAATAGCTACAGTGTAACATTTTTGTTTGGGCCTAAAGGGCACAGCAACCATGAATTATAACTAAAGGAAGGGATGTTAATTGCTCACCGCCTAAAACAAGTGTGAAGCACGGGCAGCTAATCAGTGGGCACACAGCCTCCAACCGGATTTTTGAAGAAAAATTCAACCTAAAAGTTATTAAAAGAAATTCTAACCACTTAAATAAGAGATAAACATCTTATCTGTGTGTTGCTGGTAACCCCTTCACTCCCAAGCGATTGTTTTTCAATATTCATTTTTTCTTCCCAGCTTTCAATAAAGTCAATTCTTCCTTATTTTCAATATGCCATCTGAGAGCTTGGTTTTTTGGAGGGGGACAAGTTGCATTTTTAATAGTACCATTTAATGTACCATATAATTACTTAAAAACGTAAAAAAAATTCTAAGTGGGGTGAAATGGTTAAAAAACCTAAATATCACCATTTTTCTACAATGTACACAATGTGGTAAAAGTGATGTTAACTTTGTTCTGTTGGTCAGAACGATTACAGCAATGCTACCGTTTCCCTCAAAATAAGACCTACTCTGAAAATAAGCCCTGTCCTGATTTATCAGGATTTTCATGGAGGCTTGAAATATAAACCCTACCCTGAAAAGAAGCCCTAGCTGCATTACATTAAAAAAGGAATACATTACATTAAAAAAAAGGAATACACTACGAAGCAGGCTCAGTCCAGGTTCCTCCTGCTGCTCTCCGAAGCTCCGATGCGCTTCTTGCAGTCCTCGGCCACCCACAGAAGATTACTTCCTGATTATGGGATTTATAAATTCCACCTCTGGGAAGTGATGGCACTGATTGGTTCTTGACCACAGCTCAGCCAATCAATGCAGTGCCCGATGAACCAATCACAGCCATCAAATTGATGCATCGATCACTGCATTGATTGGCTGAGCGGTGCTCAAGAACCAATCAGTGCCATTCCATGTGGGGTTTTCTGAGATGTTTGTACTGTATGGGATTCACGTTACTGTGGGGACTACTACTCCCATTTGTCCCCTATCGCTTTCCTTTGCCTCAGTTCTATTGATTTTTACTTTTTTTACTGTGTAGTGGCTGGTGTCATGTAGACCGGAGGAGAGAGAAGAGGCCACCATACAGCCATACTAAATAGGCTAACATAAAAATTGGACGCTAAGACACACACAAAATGTCTGACAGCCTAAAGCCTCTACATCACAATATCTATCTATCTATCTATCTATCTATCTATCTATCTATCTATCTATCTATCTATCTATCTATCTATCTATCTATCTCATATCTATCTATCGCTTTTGCTATAGACTCCTTCAAGCATACTTTACATTGGTATCAAGAAGACTTTGGGGTTCCAATCTCCCCTATATAACAAATGATAATATTTAAACAGGCAAACACTAGCATTGTTAGAGGATCAGTATACCCCACTGGATTCCAATTTTATAGTGAAACTATGGTGATGGATTCTTGTTAAAGAGAGTCTTGTCATCTCCATTATGTTGCCCTTACTGAGTAGTGAGAGGCATGCTGATTTTAGCAGTCCATCACTTGTATGTTAATGCTAACTGGTTTGGAAATTTTTTGCTGCGTTTGCACAGAATGATTATCATTAGAGATGAGCGAGCATACTCATTAAGGGACAATACTGGAGCAAGTATCGTCCTTTTCGAGTACCTGCCTGCTCATCAGAAAAGATTTGGGTGCCGGCGGGGGTGAGCGGTGGGTTGCGGGAGTGAGCAGTTGGGAGAGGGGGGGGGGGAGAGGAATGTGAAACACTAAACGATAAGTGACCGAGAACTATATGATTCTCAATGAATATCATGCAAGGTGCGAACGAGCTGGTAATGACATCACCAACTCGTTCCCTCGGACAAACAAGAATCTTGAGATTCTCATCCCATGTTGATCACTCTTTAACACTGAAGCACCCTCCAGAGATAAGTCACAGTTATTCAAGAGCTGTCTCCTCCTCCACCCACCTGCTGTGTTTCTTGATATGTACAGTTATAGGGTGAAAACTGTTAATTACAGTGGGTAGCGGAGGGAGGGGCAGCTAATGAGTAACATGACTCATGTCTAGTTGCACTCTGCAGGATTAAAGAGTACTCAGAAATTAATTAACATTAGCACATAAGTGACAGATGGCTGAAATTAGCATGTGTGCCACTGCTTCATGTTGCTTTATGTGAAGACAGCATAACAAAGATGATGGGTTCCCTTTAAACAATTCTGTTTCAGGTTTGACATCCTTGTTAGTAAACAAGCACACAAGAAGTATGGGGCCATCCCCATTGTAACCAAGTGTCAAGCACCTTTCGGGATGTCCTGAGAGTCTTATTCAAAAGACTGTTAAGTATTAGCAGCACTTTCAAAATGTCACACTGAATGGTTGATATACTACAAGACTTTCTCCTACTTGATTTCCAACTGTATCTCCTCATGGGAAATGCAGCAAAAAAGTGGGGTCCATGGAGATCAACCGGCATTCATACAAAGTTCCTTAATCGATAGGCAGAGATAAATACCGCTCTTGGCTGTGATATGGGACATTTAATTCAGATTTCAGGCATACAAAGATGTAAATATAGAGCAAGTGCCAAAATTATGACTTTTTGAAGTTTTACACTGGGCCCCATTACTTCTTTTTTAAATGGTTGGGTCTAGCTTTAGGGGGCATACCAAACACAGCCCATCAGATTTATTATAGTTTATGCCAAAGCTGTGCTATAACTATCCCATGACTTAGGCTACATGAACTACACCTTTCGGCTATGTGACACTTCCACTTTTTTATTTTTAGGATATGTTCTAATGAAGTATATGATATTTTAGAAGTGCTGGAGCACACTTTTTCGTTCTCCAATTTTCCCTGAGAGCTGGCTTAAGCGTTGCTTCCTATGCTCTTCATCTTCCGCTCTGGTCGTTGACTCTCTGCTGAGGCTCAAGCTTATGCCCATGTGGTGAGTTGTATTTCTTTTTTCTTTGCACATTTTTGTCTGCAAATTAGAGTTGTTCTAAATTATAGCTGAAACCCATGGCAGCCTGGCACCTCTTAATACATTTGTTGCACTTACGCCAGAGCCTACTTTACATAGACTCGTGTATGAAAAGCCGGTCCAAATAAATATGTTCCAATGTTCCTACTTTTAGAACTAAACAAGGATTAAAGAAGTAAATAAAAAGGATTGCCTAAAAATAAAAAACCCTTAAAGCTTTAGGAATACTCAATCTTCATTGTATGGCAATTTTTTTTACTAGCGGTTTAATTTAACGGCTTGTAGCGAAAAATCATTCTTTCCTTTCTGTAATGGAAAGTATCCCTCCATACTACAACTTTCTCCTAAGTTATCCCTGCGGTTACACACTGCAGTCAGTCTGATGAAGCAGAACTGCAGCATAACGAGCTTGGATAATCTGAGTACTGATGACATAAAAGGTTGATATCAGACTACCTCAGACTTCCAATAGACAAATCAGCCAGCTGTGGTATCTGATCAGAGCTGCGTCTAAGGATAGGGCTACACAGCAATTGTTGGCCATGAAGTTGGCTGTGATATCGCCGCTCTATCGTAATAATTGGCCATTCGACCTTTGTCACAGTCAAAGTTGCCATGTTACCCCACCCTATTGAAGTACATAGATAAATTGCCAGTATAACCCACCAATACAGATCCCCTACGGAATATTGAAGATACTGCAGTCGTTTCCATCATTGTTATTGTTCCTAACAGTAAAATATCGGTTTTGTATTTAAACAAGTTATTACCAAACATTGCATTTTCTTTGCCAGTTACGTTATTTTGTGTTCCGTTAACATGTTTTGTTTGATGTAAAGTACTTCAAAGAAATCTGTTGCACGTTGTGAAATATTTCATTGCAACATGCTTAGACTTGTTCCCACACCTCAAATATTTTATTTTTTCAAAGCGCCAGTTTATGTTTTGCGGGCTGAGTAGAATTACATGAGGGAGTAGGAACGAGATTGCCATTTTACACTGAACATAGCGCAGTTCGTATTTAACC